>NC_134487.1:138512106-138592106 GCF_040206685.1 Ascaphus truei
ACATTTAGACAGCTGAGTGCTTTGGACCGTATAGCTTTGCTGAACAAGTCCAAGAAGAACTATTTGAAAGAGAGGACTACTAATGTAAGTAAATTAGGTACATCTGTTAAATCACCCTTATTTGTTACTATAATAACGCTACACAAGGTATAACATCCATTCTAAACAAACCTTGGAGCATTATGTTAAGAGATCCTATTATTGGTCCAAAATTACCACCAAAAATTCCTTTAATCTATAGGAAAGCAAGGAATCTAAAAACTATGTTGGCTCCTAGGCGTCTAAAGCAAAACATCAATCATCCCACAAAGGGGATAGTGTAGAGGGAGAAAGGGGGTGGCCCGGGATTAAAGGGGTTACACCCCATTTGGCCATCCCCTGACCTCACCCGGGAGTCAGGGTTAACTGGGCTACGACCCAGAACAGTGATTTAACCCCTGTAATGACATGTACATGTGTATTCCCCTGTTCCCCTGTTCCATTGTAATGTCTGTTTTACTCAGTGTCTGCATCACACACACACTGGAATCCATCCGGAAGCACAAGGGTTAATAGTCCTTTAATGATTATAGCTCTTTGTGAAGTTTTCCCGCCTTTTCAGGCACCATTTTGCAGGTCTCCATTGGCCGCCATTAGGGCTCCATGCATTCTAATGGAGAATCTTGTTTTTGTCCTGTTTCCTGTAAAGACCAGCAGGTGGCGTCCGAGAGGGAGAGCGGCGGCTCCCCATTGAAAGTCAATGGGCCCATCGACTTCAATGGAGGTTCCTCGAGGTAACTTTCGAAGAACAAGTTGGCTGCCGTCCAGACCGCAAACCGCAAAGAGGATACATTTTCAATAGGAGAGCTTTGATCACTTACAAGTCAAGGTCAACGTCAAGTGGCGTGGGAATAAACAGTTCTAGGGCCCCTAGGAATAAAATTCTTTTTGCCCCTAGTCCCTAGGCGCCCCCCCACTCAACCACAACCGGGTCCCCACATCCTGGACCCCCGATAAGGGTCGAACCCAGATGAACGGGACGCGCCATAGGCTTTGCCGGCAGCGGCAGAAACGGCTCAGAAAAATTACTAAGTGTGAAATGCTGTATTTTGGTACTCCATATCTCCGATTCCGGAGGGCCCAGCGGATCGAGGTTTGGGGTGTCTGTAGTAACTGCTCCGGCATCACTGCAGAACCATCCTTGACCCGCCTGGGCCAACCCGACGGGGTGTGGACCCCCTTGAAGGTTCGGGACTTTTCCCATAGACTTCAATGGCAGAGAAACCCCATTGACCTCAATGGCGGCAATTCACCATTGAAAGTCTATGGCGGAGGAGCCCGTTGTTTTCAATGGGGATTTAGTGAAAAGCTGAGATTTCTTTTTTAGCTGAGATTTTTGTATTAAAATGAAAAATGATTTAATGTGCATTTGTGTAACTCCGGCTCCATAGGGCATAGCAAGTCGCTTTTTGGATCATATGGTGTCCCAGTTCCGGCCATGAGAACTGGGAAGTTTGGTTCTGCTAGACCCAATAGAACCGGATATTTTAATACGTTTATGTTTTATGTTTAATACTGTGTGACAAAGACTCAGAAGAAATTCCTTTGTCCACTAGGATAGCAGATGGCCCAAGAGGCGCCCTAATGTCTAGGATTTAAGTGTTGTTCAAAGGGTCTTGTCACCCTCCCTGATGATTTAAGGGCGGAGGAGGCTCAAACCAGAGCAGTCTCCAAGTGTCCCAGTTATCACCTTTCAACAAAGGTTATCTTGCTAGAGATCCAGATGGGTAGACTGGCTGGCATTCCATTTGCCTATGGGGGGTTACAGAAATGAGACCCCAGAGTTCTACTGCGCATGTGCCAGCTAGCAGGGGGGCCTGTCCCAAAATGTGTTCCCCCATCCAAGATTGGCTGGAGATAAGGGGAAACCAATCACAGGTACTTAAGGTTAAGTATAGAGGGACAAAAGGTTTATAAACTGCTGTCCACCCATATATCCTTTGTCTTCATTGAGTTAAGCGGTTAGTCTTCGTTTGCTGGTATGGTTACCTGATACCATCTGATGATTACCTGATTGCTGAAGAGAAATGCTACATCAAACTTCTCATTCCCCAACCCCTAAGTAAGTGTACTTCTTGTCTGTTACTGTATTATCCGTGTGTTCACCTATCCTAAGGAATAAAATCACTTTATTATATCTAAGACTCGTTTCAGTTCAAACCCAGTTATTTTTGTGTAATATTAATGCACCTGTGGAGGGTATCGTCACAGATAGCAATTTATGGAAACTCATCCTGTGGACGCAGTAGATGCCTAACATGTAGACATATGAATAAAGGGGATCATGTTACTTCATATTTCAACAAATCCATCCATACAATAAAAGGTCAGATTAATTGTTTATCTACATTTGTCATCTACATTATTACGAGCCCATGTGGCTATCAATATGTGGGTAGGACAACACGTACTTTGAGTACACGCTTTTTAGAGCACAGGCGAAATATTATTCATGGTTTAACTTCACACAATTTATCTAAACACTATCTGGAAAAACACAACAAGGATCCATCTTCTCTCTCGGTCATGGGGTTAGAATTAATACCATCCACATTACTTAGCGGTGATAGACTCAAGAAACTTAATTTAAGGGAGACCTACTGGATTTATGTGTTAGATACACTGAATCCAGGTGGTCTCAATGATTGCATCGATACGAGTACAATTGTGTAGTGGTTATGATCCTCTGTTCTACAACATTGGGGTCTCAGAGGTCTGGGTTGAACGTGTGTAGCATGTTCCCTCTGTTTCACCAAGTAGTGTTTGAAAGGGTGCCCCTGGTCAGATATATTTTGAATATTTTGTAATTATATTATACACTTCACGTTCACACACAAAAGATAATAGTTAGTTTAATGTTAAGTTATTTATTCTTCACATATTTGATATACATATATTGTCATATTACACTTGTAAGGTTATGTTTAATATACACGATTGTGAACCAATACAAGGTTCATAACACTACTTCACACATATTATTATTAAGACACATAATTCATTAAAGACATTGATGAGTTTGAGTATATTTATATACACATCTAGTGCATTATATTACATGTTTGTTACGTACTTACACTGTTTTTTAGTTGAATCATTATTATAGCACAAATTCAATTAAAGATGGATTGCTGGTTCTTTGACATTACGTCTCCACATTTACATCTATATTCTCTCTATGCTCGTCTCTCTTCCCTTTATCGGGATATCTGTACTAACATCAGATATACATATTGATATCATTTATATTTGGAGTTTGTGATCAAACTTATATATGTCTCCTCATTTCCTGAATATATGTTCACATGGTTCTTTTGTAATTTATCATTCTATGAATACAATATGTAATAATTTTTATTAGTTATATGTCTCTTATATCATCCTTATCTGTATTTTATTCATGAATAGTTCAGATGGTGTTTTTACATCCATATACACATAATATCTCAAATTTTAGGATTTTACTCAATTCATTTTGTAGTCCAGTCTATAGTTAGATCACAATCTTTTGGAAATATAAATATTATGGTTTGATCATGATTTCATTTCTTCTGTAAATCACACAGAGGTTTGCTGTTTATATATGCACTGTGTGATTATAATTTCAAGCTTAGACATTTATAAATGCAGTGGTGCAATTCAATTAATGGTTTTACATTCATTCCAATTGTTTGTCAGATTTACTGAATTTACTATTATGACATATATCATTGTGTTTAAATGGGAAGACCTAATTATTATTTTATATGTTTTATTAACAAAGTATTTGAACACAACGGATCAATGGAACAATTTATGTTACATAATAACGAACATCATTAGTCATATATAATTTTTGTATATATATATTCAAATAATGAAGTTGTTTATATTAATATAGACAATCACCATATCATGCGTTGATGTTTAGTATATTGTGTTAACCATGTAATGTATTTTCTTATGTCCATTTGCTATATGTCCATTTTAAATCTTGTCCTCGTTTAAGTAATCTATTAATATGTCATCCAGCATAGATGACCTATATGAATATAATTGATTGGAACCATTTGGGTTTAACTTGCTTCATTGGACTGAAGTACTATAAAAAGCAAGTCCTTTCTATTAGAGTCCATCCCCTGATGAAATCCGCTGAGACGGAAGAAACGCGTAGGGTCACGTGGTATAGGAACTACGGTGGTGGAGCAGCCCAGACGCCTGAGTACAGACGCCTGTACAGGAGTTCCCTGCTTCGCTGTTTCCTCATTGGTGAAGGTTCGTGTACAGCCGTGCAGACCGGGAACCACAAGAAGCCCATCCAGGTTGTCGGAGAGAGGCTTAAACGGGGACACCAATAGTAGCAGTAACATCTTGCAGTACAAACAACCGCATGAAAACGGAAGATAGCAGTGGAAGCCTGACGTCTGCCTGGTGCATGGGCTTGTCCCATAAAATGCTTTTAAAACACTGAAAAAGTGTGAGTGTGCAATTGTCTGTCTTTGGTAAATTAAACCTTTTATATCAGAATTTACACATGGACCGGGCGCTTTTTCTTTCTCTTTTGTTCTAATATATATATATATATATATATATATATATATATATATATATATATATATATATATATATATATATATATATATATATATATAAAGATCACTTGTGAGCACATTCACATGTCTTAGACAGCTCTGAAACCCTGTCCCTCACCATTATCACCTAGCATACAGTGCTTCCACTGCAGCAAGGGATTCTGGGAAATGACATGCAAATGAGCACATCATGTCACCTTTTGCCTGAAATCCATTTTTACATGGAACCCTTATAAACTAATGATATATATGTAGCCGGGGTCCCCTTTTCTCGCTCTTGTTGTTGGGGGAGGGTGCGCTCCAGTAGAGAGTACTCTGATACGGAGGCTCCGCGTCATGCAAGACGCCATGTTTGGTTGGCACCCGTATAGACCTAACCAGAGGTTGCGCACGCGCAGGAGTGCGTGCCATAAGCCCGCGAAGGAGGAGAGTGCTAATTGGAGGGAGGTAGCGAGACACCGGTCCCAGCAGCCCCGCGGGGCCCTCGTGATAGAGCTGAGCCAATGGGCTGGGAGTTGGGAAGGAAAAGGAGGGGGTTGTGCGCACGTTGTGTTCAGAGCTGGCTGGAGAGGAGAGGAGACGGAGCTTCGGTTTAGGGGAGGCCAACCGCCCCGGCTTAGGCCGAATGCCCCAGGCCCAGTTAGGCCCTGAGTCCCAGTAGAGTCAAGCGGAGCTAGGGACTTGCCATAGAGAGGTTCCTGATTCCCATAGTGTCGCACGAGTTATAGCAGGACTGTTCTGTTTGGCGGGAGGTCTGGGCTCAGACCCCGCTAGCTAGCCACCACGTGTCCGGGTGGGATCGCCCCGGACCTCCACGTGGATGGGAGGACGACTTCTACATCTCGAGGATCCTTTGCGAAGATCGTAGCGGTACCGGAGTACCCGGCAGGTAATTCTACAAGTGCACCAACGGTACCTTCATTTCATTCGGGACACAGTGGCTGCGCAGTCACACTCACACTTATAGAGATCTAACTCACTTGAGGGTGGGAGGACTTCTCCCCAAGGGGAGTGGACACGGGGTGGGACCACCCGGTGAGGGGACCCGGGAGGGTTGGCGTTCGACGTGATGCTGCTTAGAGTGTCTCCTCTAGGGAGGACCGCTGGTATACGTATACGTATATTACATTGCATGCAAGTAAAGTCGATTGGTTAAGGTATCCTGCTGTGTGGTTGTGTTTGAAGTATATATATGTCCTGCGAAGACCCACATCCCCTCTGGCGGAAGCTGTCGCAGGTGGAGGCGCAGGACCCAGTATAATTGTTGTGCGAGTACCCCAGGCTCTCCGTGGCAGAGACTTAGGCCCTGTGAGCCTACAGGTGATACAGCATATAGTAGTGGCCTGCATTCTATAGGAAACAGGGCTACATATTAAACAGTGTTCGACAAACCTATACATTTGCACGCCCCGGGCGAGTGGATTTAACATCGTGGCGAGCTCCTATTGGCCCAAGCAGCACACCATGTGGTACTAGGTGGCGAGTAGATTTATTTGTTCGGCGAGTAGATTTTTTGGCGATTTGTCGACCACTGTACATATATATATATATATATATATATTTTTCATCATCATAATTTATTTATTAAGTAAATACATGCCTCCCTAGCAGGTGCCTTACTTTGCAGTATCAGATCATACCCTAATTGATGTATATTCAGAGATGATGCGTCTTCCAGTATAAGTAAAACATAGGAATAGATTCTGCAGGACAACATAATAATAGGTATTAGAACAGTAGTATTCAAAGCAGGAAGGGGTCCAGATTTACCATCCATGTATCCAACACACAATATCATTATTGTGTTACAAGAAACAATGAAGGCTGCCATCATAATTCATTCCTTTTGGAGACATTGTATTCAAACTGTGTATCCTACATGCCTCCCGGCACAGAAAGCATTTAACTCGATTTCCCCCTCTCATTGCTGATAGGAAATATTGTCATTGTGAAATACTGTCTCTGGGCTTTAAAATGCCTCGCCACTGGGGAATCAATGTTATTTCTGATCTTACGTTTGTGCTGATATAATCTGTCTTTTATGGTCCTTTTCGTTTGTCCAGTATACAGTTTGTCACATGGGCACTTGAAGGCGCAGATCAGGGAATATGTGTCTCAAGTTGTATAATGTTTCTAGGGAGTCTTTGTACCAGTAAGCGGGTGACAGAAATAATCACCTTTAATAACATGGGAATAATTATAAAATGTACCATATTTGGAAGTGGATAGCTAAAAAAGTTTTTCGTAGGATTTTGTAATAGCTCTGCCTTAATTAGTTGGTCCCCTATGATTCTACCTCATCTAAAAGAGAACAGAGGTTTTGCGGAAAAGAGAGACCAATATACAGGATCTCTTTGTAACATTTTCCAACGTCTGCAATTGGTATTCTTTAGTCTTCTAGAAATAGTACTGTAAGTAGTTCCTAATGGAATACGTTTGTTGGTATCAATTCCCTGAGGGCATTGAATTAGTAGTGGTTACCTAGGAATAGTGGCTACCATCTCTTTCGGGATCTCTAGTTTCTTTATATTGATAGCCCCCATCTTTAAATCTCTCTACTAAATGATTAGCATTTGTGTAATATCCTGCCATAGTGTTAGAAATTCTACGGGTTCATATCAATTGGCTATATGGTAATCCCTCAATTGTATGCTTAGGAATTAAATTAGTCCTGGTTGTAGGTTGAGCAAACTTCTGTATTTAGTGTTTTATCACCTTCTTTTTTGGTACTAATCTACATCTAATTCCCATCAAATTCTCTTATCACCTACACGCAGTGCATTTGAACTAGTTATCAAAAGGGGCCAGATCAGAAAACATTAACACGTAGAAGGGCCACAAACCTATTTTAATGTAGTTTTAGATACATTAAACGCCCATCAAAACTCTTTGTGGGCCGGGTTTGGCCCACGGGCCACCAGATGAAGAGGCCTGACCTACAAAGGTTCCTGAGAACATTCAAGATGGTAAACTCATCTGCGCCTACATCATAGTTTTGATTTCCCACTATGACACTGCTTATCTCCTGCTCTTTACTGAGAACATTCTCCGTTCCACTCATTCTGCCTACTGCTCATTCGCTGAAATTCCTCACTGACCGCTACTGGAGGAACTCCCCTAACTTCAGTATACACCAATCACCTTCTCTCCCCATCTTTAAGACAACCCTAAAACATACCATTTAAAAGAAACTTTTCAGTAGCCTGGGCTCTCACTTACCAGTCATTGTGGTCATGTACTGCACTTATTCCCTCACCTGCTGTCTCTGCATGTCTCCCAACATACCACATAGTTTGCAAGGTCTCCAGGACAGTTTTTGTCTATGCTATTGTCTGCTTTTGTTAGTTGCACTTATTTTATTATAATTCCCTGAATTGTCTCTTTTGTAAAGAGTACACTGTTAACGTTATATAAAAAATATATATATACAATTTGTTGGTCCCCTGTAAGATCTCATAAGCAGGGACCCCAGTCGGTACCAGTTGTATCAGTTTGCATGAATGTGTATGCTTGTATTCTGGTTATGTAACCGCTTTCCCCCATTGTACTGCACTGCGAAATATGTTGGCACTATAATAATAAATAATAATATAAAAAATAAACATATACATACTGTGCATACGTAGGGCCAATGTTCATGGTGTCTTTTATTTAATAGACAGTAGGGGGTGATAGCCATTCACTTGTTAGCATGATGTGAGGTAGAGCACGACACTAGGACTATTTAACTCAATACAGGTTTAAGGCAGGGGTGCTCAAACTGGGGGGATTTGTTTGGGGGGCACAGCGGTTACAGAAGCCCTGTATAACCCACTTACCCAAATTGAGCCGGTTTCGGGCCACGCGTCGTCATTAGACGCCGCATTTAAGGTAAGGGGGGCGCGACACAGGGGGAAAGCAGGCAGGGGGCACAGCACAGGAAGTTTACGCACCCCTGGTTTAGGGCACCTGTGTGAGATATATAAATATCTATAGTGAAAGTAAGAAATGAAGTGTGTTTATAAATGGGGGAGAATGTGAGGGGGGGTGTTCGTGTGATGGGAGCAGTGGAGGTGAGCAAAGGTAAAGCACAGACAGGGAAAGGATTTGTAAATGACGGGATTAACCCTTTTGTTACAGGAGGGATTTGCATCCAATTTCTCTGCAATGCCCAGCCTCTAGTAGTGAAAGGGTTAAGAGGTAAAGGGGTGAGGAGGTGAGGAATTGGGGGGGCAGTTGAGAGTCGAATGGAGAGTTAGGCCTGATCCCCGCTGGTGCTGACTGCGCTTGGCGCAGTTACCTCTTTGAATCTTCATCCTCCCGTCCACGCGCATGCGGCGCGCTCATGCGCGGGCACACACGCTCCCCCAAACTTGGTGCTTGGGGAGACAAGGGAAAGAGTCTTTCGAGCGTAGAGCAGGGTCACATGACCCTGCTCTGACCAATGGGGAGAGAGAGGCAGTGTAGGCTAAACGGAGAGCGGTGGAAGGGGGTTGGGGGGCTGAATGAAGAGAGGGTGAAGGGGGAGGAGGAGAGGTGATGGGGAGAGAGAGAGGGAAGGGGGAGAGTCGAGAGAATATGGGGGGGGGGGGGAGAGGAGAGAATGGGGGGGGAGGAGAGAAGGGGGGAGAGAGAGGCGGGAAGAGGGTTGAGAGGAGGGAAGGGGAAGAGAGAGAGAGAGAGAGAGGAAGGAAGGGGGGGAGAGAAAATGGAGGTACAGTACACAGAGACAGGGCCACCAACAGAAATCATGGGGCCCAGGACAAATGAAAGGAGCAGGGCTCCCCAACCCATAGCGCACCTACCACGGGCATTGTTATTGGCGTGCAACTTTTACTTTTACAACCCCCCCAATACATATAAAAATATACCCCCCACCACCCGGAATACATATAAAAAGAACCTGACCACCCCAATACATATGAATTTTTACCCCAACCCCCAATACATCTAAAAAATACCCCAACCCCCCCAATACATATATAAAATACCCCAACCCCCCAATACATATATAAAATACCCCAACCCCCCAATACATATATAAAATACCCCAACCCCCCAATACATATCTAAAATATACCCCAACGCCCCCAATACATATAAAATTCAGACTTACCTTGGGAATTATCTCAGATCAGGCCGGTAGCTGCAGTGGGGGTGGGGGTGTACCGGTGGCTGCAAAGGGCCGGTTGTTGCGCAGGGGGGCGTTGCTTCTGGTGGCTGAGGGAGGGGCGTTGCTGCGGGGGGTGGCGGTGGTACTGGGGGGGCGGCCGGCTGGTGGCTGTGACGGTGCTGCAGGGGGGCAGTGACTGCGGGGGGTGGCGGTGCGGGGGGTGGCAGTGCTGAAGGGGGCATTGAAAGCTGGGGGTGATGGTGCTGCGGGGGCTGGCGGTGCTACGGGGGGTAGTGGGGCTGCGGGGGCTGGCAGTGCCACGGGGGGTGGCGGTGCTGCGTGGGCTGGTGGTGCTATGGAGGGGTGGCTGCAACGGGGGGTCGGTGATTGTGGCGGTGCTGCAGGGGGTGGCAGTGCTACGGGGGCGGTGCTGCTGGGGGTGGTGGTGCTGCGGGGGGTGGCAGTGCTAGGGGGGCGGTGCTGCGGGGGGTGGTGGTGCTACGGGGGGCGTTGCTGCGGGGGCTGGCAGGGCTACGGGGGGCGGTGCTGCGGGGGCGGTGCTGCAGTGGTTGGCGGTGCTGCGGGGGGTGGTGGTGCTACGGGGGGCGGTGCTGCGGGGGCTGGCAGGGCTACGGGGGGCGGTGCTGCAGGGGCTGGCAGTGCTACGGGGGCGGTGCTGCGGGGGGTGGCAGTGCTACGGGGGCGGTGCTGCGGGGGTCGACGGTGCTACGGGGGCGGTGCTGCGGGGGTCGACGGTGCTACGGGGGGCGGTGCTGCGGGGGGAGGCAGTGCTACGGGGGCGGTGCTGCAGGGGGGTGGCAGTGCTACGGGGGCGGTGCTGCAGTGGTTGGCGGTGCTGCGGGGGGGCTCTGGCAGTGCTGCGGGGGGTGGTGGTGCTACGGGGGGCGGTGCTACGGGGGGCAGTGCTGTGGGGGCTGGCAGTGCTGCGGGGGGCGGTGCTGTGGGGGCTGGCAGTGCTACGGGGGGCGGTGCTGCGGGGGGCGGTGCTGCGGGGGCCGGCAGTGCTACGGGGGGCGGTGCTGTGGGGGGTGGCAGTGCTACGGGGCGGTGCTGCGGGGGTCGACGATGCTACGGGGGGCGGTGCTGCGGGGGGTGGCAGTGCTACGGGGGCGGTGCTGCAGGGGGTGGCAGTGCTACGGGGGCGGTGCTGCAGTGGTTGGCGGTGCTGCGGGGGGGCTGTGGCAGTGCTGCGGGGGGGGGGTGGTGCTACGGGGGGCAGTGCTGCGGTGGTTGGCGGTGCTGTGGGGGGGTGGCAGTCCTACGGGGGGCTTGCGGTGCTGAAGGGGCTGGCGGTGCTGTGGGGGGGGGGGCTGGTGGCTGCGGGGGCTAGCGGTGCTGCAGGGGTTGGGGGTGGCCAGTGGCTGCGGGGGGTGGCGGTTCAGCAGGGGAGCAGTGATTGTGGATGGCCCGGCGGCAGGTCACAGCAGTTGCCGCCTGCCCCGCTGCAGGCACTTGTCTGTCCCTCTCACGCCGGCGCACCAGAAGCTTATCCCAGCTGACTTCCGGCGCTGCCGTCAGAGAGATCCGGCACCGCATTTTTTTTTTTAATGGGCACGCATGGGGCCCTGGAAGACGCACCGTGGGGGGCGTGCCTAGGGGCGTCACGGAACAGGTTTTCCCTCATTGGGTGAACCGCACACATGACCGACCTGTTGCGTCAAGAAATCAGTTTAAACTGATTTCTTGTGCAACGCGCGCCACCTCCCGCATCCGCTCGCACGCCACATGGACGCGATCTGATTGCTCAGAGGGCGGACGCCTCCGCACGGTCTGCGGCACCATGGCCCCACCCTTAGCGTTCCAGGGAATGGAAAGGGGGAGGGGGCCTCGAGGGAGGAAAGGGGTTAGTGAAAAGGTTAATAAGAGATGGAAGGAGAAAAGGGTTAAGAGGTAAGGAATGGAGGAGTTGAGGAAGGTGAGTAATTAGGGGGTGGGGGGCAGTTGAGTCGAAGAGATGGTTAGAATACCAGGTGGGGGAAAAGGGGTTAAGATTCCCAGGGGTAAAAGAAAAGGGAGGAAGAGGAAAGAAGGTGGGTGAAAGAGTCCCAGGGAGGAAGGGGTTAAGAATCCTAGAGGGACGGTGAGAGAGGGAGGGTTACGAGTCCCAAGGAAAAGAGTGAGGAAGGTGGGTTAAGAGTCCCAGGGGGTGACGGTGGTGAAGGGCTTCAGAAAGCTAGTGAGGAGAGGTGCTGTGACCTTTCTTCCTGCAGCCCCTCACTCTGAGCTGCCTCACACAGAGCTGCCAGATTCTCCTCGTCCCTCCCTGCAGTAAAACACACAGCAGGGAGGAGGGATTGCGAGCAGCGTGTCCGAGTCGGCGTACCGTCAGATTTTATTATTGCGGTATTGCTATATACCGGTATATTGCTCAACCCTAGGTAAGTTCGTATACATATGAGAAATTGGGTGCTCCAATGATTTTGTAATATATACAGTCTTATTTCAATAGTCCTTGGAATTGAGACTCTTGAGTAAGACTCTATTTTGGAGTGGGTATTTGAGTGATAAACCAGTGAGATGAAAGCACAATATCTCCTGAAGAAAACAATCAAGGTGATAATAAATCATCCTGAAGTTAATCTCATTGGAGAAAAGCTAAATCAATACTGAAGTAGAGAACACTCTTCAAATAGCAATTGAATAAATCTTACCCACTCCTGAGCCTCCACGAGTCTATAATGGCGCATCCAGCCGCAGACGTAGAAATCCAATAGCCAGAGAAGAAAAAAGCAGCGCACTGCCATGGAGGAGTCCCGCCCCCTTCTGGCTAGTGACGTCATAGTAGGGTATATATATATTGGGGGAGAAGGTACTGGAACTCAGTTTCCTGTAGAAGTTATAGCGGAGGAGGTTAACAAAGCTCCTTTTTGTATGCATAAAGATCCTTGCAGGTCCAATGCCCAGCCTGCATGGATCCAGCATCCGGACAGTCTGAGCATGCCCTGTAAATAGACACTCAATGTAAACTCCTTAGGAGCCTGGAATGACTATTTTCTGTAAAGGGTTCAAGATTGTGGGTTGTTGCAAAGAAGTGACCTTTCCATATTTGTTGCTCAATAGTGTAATAGAAGTTTAGCCCCACCCACTTCCTAGAAGCTATCTACTCTGTTATCTGAGGTGGGAGTATACTGAACCACGCCCCTTGTAGCTATGGTGACCCTAATATATGTGGCCTGGGTTCCCCGTTTTGACCCTTACCTCCGCTGCAGCTCAGAGAGGGGGTGTTGCTGCGGGGGCAGTCGCACCGGGCGAGGGCATCACCGGAGCTCCGTGGAAGCGAGCGCTCAGGGCGCCGCCATATTGGATATGCGCACGCATGTGCAGTAGCTGCTGAGAATTGCGGCGGCCATTATATATAGAGTTGTGCATTGCGGCGGCCATTAGAGGTGGCGCACGCGGCGCCAATAGAAAGAGGGTGCCGTGTGGACTACAGCCCCCAGAAGGCCACAGTTGGAGCTGGGACGCAGATAGGGTAGGTTGTATAGGTACAGGGGTCTGTGACCCTCTGCCCTAGGCCAGAGATCCCCAGGTCCCAGTTAGGTCCCAACTCACCCTAAGATTGTGGCTGCTTTAGGGAAGGCCCCTTCAGTTAGGGCTCCTGTCCTTTTGTGGTTAGCCAGCTTAGACCACCGCAGTTTCATGGAACTATTGCTACTGCAGTCTGGGACCTGACTGCAAGAGAGGGAGCGACCATCATTGCGAAAGTCACTCCAGAGGGACGCATCCCATCCAGCGGAGGATATTGTTGGATTGGCGGATCCCCTACTTCTCTTTGTTAGCTCGCCCAGGTGTGGACAAACCCGGCAGGTACCGTTCACCAAACGTGCCCCAACACCGGTATAATAAGGTGCTGATCACGCCAGAGGGGTGGGCATCTTTTGGGGACACTTATTGGGTGAAGTGACCAAGGGACTCCCCTGGTACTGTGGACACGGTGTGGGGGTACACGGTGGTGGGACAACGCCCTGCGTGGCGTGGTATAGCTGTAGCCATTAGTATTGCTATTGCATTTATGTGGTTCATGGTTATTGCTCACAGTAAAGGTTATTATTATAATCTGTGGACTGTTATTAATAGTTCCTGCTCGGGGTTATCTCATCCAATTGGGATCCCGTGCAAGTGGAGGCGCTGCCACTCAGTATATTGGTTACCCCAGGCTCCCAGTAGCGGAGGCTCAGATCCCTGTGTGCTGACAGGTAACGCCAGCACTAGTAGACCCTTCACTCCAGAGGGAAAGAGGGCTACATATGTCATTATTGAGTATAAATATGGGAATAGATGATTCTGGTCCCTAGACCCCAAGAAACACCAGCAGGGTTCCCAGAGGAGTAAGAGGAGGGGAAAATGCCCCTTATCTTAAAAGTGTGGAAGAAACACTGCTCACCCTTTGCTACAGGCGGAAGATGTGTGGTGGTATTATAGCCTGGGAGCCCTAGTACAGGGACTTGCTGAGGGAGCACCACTTTGGGTATCCTTGTAATAATAATAATAATAATAATAATAATAATAATAATAATAGCGTGTTCTTGTATAGCGCTGCTAGTTATACGCAGCGCTTTACAGAGACATTTTGCAGACACAGGTCCCTGTCCCGTGGAGCTTACAATCTATGTTTTTGATGCCTGAGGCACAGGGAGATAAAGTGACTTGCCCAAGGTCACAATGAGCCAACACCGGGAATTGAACCAGGCTCCCCTGCATCAATCTCAGTGGCAATCAGTGTCTTTACTCACTGAGCCACTCCTTCTCCCTACCTAGATTGTACCAGCAATCGCATGTCTAAGCACACCAGACCCCCATTATTGGGTTTTGGAATTAAATCCAGGTGTTAATGGAGGGCATATTACTCTTCCCTGACTCCCTATTAGAGCCAGAGGTACGGTAATCCCCCCCCCCCCCCCCAAAAAAAAGCAGGTGCCACAGCCCTGTACACTTCTGTGTGCTACCAGTCTCTCTCAATGGGAGAGACACTGCCTAAATTTAGGAAGTGCAGCCACTTAAGTACCGAGGGGTAGGGTCCAAAGTCTGAGCCCCTTTTTGGGCAGAACACATGCCTTAGCCCACCTCCTCCCGCTGTCACTTAAGGGAGCTACTGCTGGTGGGGAACACCCAGGACTGATCCTGACACTGGCTGCACTGTTACCAGGGCTTGCATGTCAGGGAGGGCAGATTAGTAGCCAAAACCAGACATGGCTATACTTGTAATATTATGCATACAGCAGGGCCCCGCTTCTCGGCGCTCCGCTTTTCGGCGATCCGCTGATACGGCGGCACCGAGAAGGAGACCGCCATGTTAAATTTGAAATCGCGCATGCGCAGAACGGACATGTGCGCCCAGCGCGCATGCGCAGACAGCAGGCAGGTTTCAACCCCCTCTTTCCTTGCAGCTTCTGCCTGTCAGTTTCTTATTTTCAGCTGCATGGAGCTTGTACACACACTGTGCCTGTGTGATATGTTACAATGTTGCACTTCTTGCCTCTGGGAATGTAATCAGTGAGTTGCTACTGTAGCTTCTGAGATCTTTCTTAGAATGGGCTAGTCTGCTCTCTCCCCCTCTGCCTTGCTCACAGATGGTCTGTCCCCAGACTATCTTGTTACCCAGAATACACTGGCATTTCCTTTTCACATTCAACACTGGCTGAGTGAGTACCTCTCTGTTACTCTCCTATGGCAAGGCCATCTCTTTCTACCTGCTTCTAACTACAAATCACTACTACACACCATCCACAAGAGCCTGTATTTACTGCTGCTTTTCCAATAAAGTGAAGGAGATATTATAGGACTTGGAGTGATTTGGAAAGGGGGCTGAGTTAATGCTATCGGGGACTACTCACACATCACATGTGACTCTGGCCTCAGAATATGCGCAGAACGGCGAAAATGCTGTTTTGCGCATGCGCAGCACTGAAAATCGCCGGATCCGCTTTCTGGCGATTTTCACTATACGGCGGGCCTCTGGAACGGAACCCGCCGTCTACCCGTGGCCCTGCTGTACCATAATTTGACCTATAATGGGAATTTATATATTCACCAGTTTATTCAGGTATTACATGTCGGCTGGGAATAAAGTCTGAGAGTCAGATGATCACACAAAAGCTTGGAGCGTGTCAGGGGTTGTATCAAGGCAAATCTGGAGCAAATTGCATCATATTCATCGTGCTTCTCTTTACGTCAAAGGATCACAGTTCTTGCTCCAAGTTTAGCACCATAAGCGTCACCTTGCAATTTGGGGAGTGACAATAGGAAGCGTTAGGGACGAGTTACATGACACACATAATGAGATGTAGTAAACTCTGAGTCACTTTTGTATCTTGTATCTACGTCAAAAATATCTGCCACATCTGAGGTGGCACAACATTTTCTGGCCATTTACATTTGATGCAAACAGAACATGGAGCAATGCTTCAAAACACATTTCTATGTTCACTTTCTTTCCATTGATACATTTCCCCCATATAGATCTATACACTAATGCCTCTAAAACGTGGGCAAAACCAATGTAGAAAGGAAAGGAATCCCACGGAAAGCAATTGGAGTTTTTCCTTCGATAAATCTGGTGCCATTTCAGAGACTAACCCCCCATAGTTACTGTATATGATGGCAAGAGGAATTTCTCTCCCAGTTTAGGGCTCATATAAAAAAATATTTTCATACACATTTATGTGCTTGTTTTGTATAATGTTGTATTGTTGTACTCCACTTGTCCCCTCGTCCAGGACGAGTGGAACTTAATGCTTTTTATTGAGCCATGCACTTTATGGAGCCAAACTGTAGGGTGTGTGCAGGCAGCGTGGCTGCCACTCACTGCCCGAGCCTCATGTTAAATGCCCCACAATCCTTTGCTACAGGTGGGGGCCGCACGGTTTAAAGCACCAAACTTTTAGCGTGTGACCTGACACGTTGCAAGGCATTGTGGGGCGTTTGATTTGAGGCTCCAGTGGTGAGTGACAGCCACGCTGCCTGCACACACCCGGCAGTTGGGCGCCATAAAGCACAGTGTCAGGGAAGCCCTTTAGAGTCTCCGCTCAGCTACATGCAGACATCTGTTGGGTAATGAGAAAGGGGAGGTGTTGTGTGAAAAATGGGAAGTGGGATGTGTTGTGTGGGGAAGGGGGAGGTGTTGCGTGGGTAATGGGAAGGGGGAGGTGTTGCGTGGGTAATGGGAAGGGGGAGGTGTTGCGTGGGTAATGGGAAGGGGGAGGTGTTGCGTGGGTAATGGGAAGGGGGAGGTGTTGCGTGGGTAATGGGAAGGGGGAGGTGTTGCGTGGGTAATGGGGAGGTGTTGCGTGGTAATGGGAAGGGGGAGGTGTTGCGTGGGTAATGGGAAGGGGGAGGTGTTGTGTGGGGAAGGGGGAGGTGTTGCTTGGGCAATGGGAAGGGGAGGTGTTGCTTGGGTAATGGGAAGGGGAGGTGTTGCGTGGGTAATGGGAAGGGGGAGGTGTTGCGTGGTAATGGGAAGGGGAAGGTGTTGCTTGGGTAATGGGAAGGGGAGGTGTTACGTGGGTAATGGGAAGGGGGAGGTGTTGCGTGGGTAATGGAAAGGGGGAGGTGTTGCGTGGTAATGGGAAGGGGGAGGTGTTGCGTGGGTAATGGGAAGGGGAAGGTGTTGCGTGGTAATGGGAAGGGGAAGGTGTTGCGTGGTAATGGGAAGGGGAAGGTGTTGCTTGGGTAATGGGAAGGGGAGGTGTTGCGTGGGTAATGGGAAGGGGGAGGTGTTGTGTGGGGAAGGGGGAGGTGTTGCGTGGGTAATGGGAAGGGGAGGTGTTGCGTGGGTAATGGGAAGGGGGAGGTGTTGTGTGGGTAATGGGAAAGGGGAAGTGTTGCATGGTATTGGGAAGTGGAGGTGTTGCGTGGGTAATGGGAAGGGGGAGGTGTTGCGTGGGTAATGGGGAGGTGTTGCGTGGTAATGGGAAGGGGGAGGTGTTGCGTGGGTAATGGGAAGGGGGAGGTGTTGCGTGGGTAATGGGAAGGGGGAGGTGTTGCGTGGGTAATGGGGAGGTGTTGCGTGGTAATGGGAAGGGGGAGGTGTTGCGTGGGTAATGGGAAGGGGGAGGTGTTGTGTGGGGAAGGGGGAGGTGTTGCTTGGGCAATGGGAAGGGGAGGTGTTGCTTGGGTAATGGGAAGGGGAGGTGTTGCGTGGGTAATGGGAAGGGGGAGGTGTTGCGTGGTAATGGGAAGGGGAAGGTGTTGCTTGGGTAATGGGAAGGGGAGGTGTTACGTGGGTAATGGGAAGGGGGAGGTGTTGCGTGGGTAATGGAAAGGGGGAGGTGTTGCGTGGTAATGGGAAGGGGGAGGTGTTGCGTGGGTAATGGGAAGGGGAAGGTGTTGCGTGGTAATGGGAAGGGGAAGGTGTTGCGTGGTAATGGGAAGGGGAAGGTGTTGCTTGGGTAATGGGAAGGGGAGGTGTTGCGTGGGTAATGGGAAGGGGGAGGTGTTGTGTGGGGAAGGGGGAGGTGTTGCGTGGGTAATGGGAAGGGGAGGTGTTGCGTGGGTAATGGGAAGGGGGAGGTGTTGTGTGGGTAATGGGAAAGGGGAAGTGTTGCATGGTATTGGGAAGTGGAGGTGTTGCGTGGGTATTGGGAAGGGGAGATGTTGCGTGGGTATTGGGAAGTGGAGGTGTTGCGTGGGTATTGGGAAGGGGAAGCGTGGCATGGGTATTGGGAAGTGGAGGCGTTGCGTGGGTATTGGGAAGTGGAGGTGTTGTGTGGGTAATGGGAAGGGGCAGGTGTTGCGTGGGTAATGGGAAGGGGGAGGTGTTGCTTGGGGAAGGGGGAGGTGTTGCGTGGGTAATGGGAAGGGGGAGGTGTTGCTTGGGGAAGGGGGAGGTGTTGCTTGGGTAATGGGAAGGGGGAGGTGTTGCTTGGGGAAGGGGGAGGTGTTGCTTGGGTAATGGGAAGGGGGAGGTGTTGCTTGGGGAAGGGGGAGGTGTTGCTTGGGTAATGGGAAGGGGGAGGTGTTGCTTGGGGAAGGGGGAGGTGTTGCGTGGGTAATGGGAAGGGGGAGGTGTTGCGTGGGTAATGGGAAGGGGGAGGTGTTGCGTGGGTAATGGGAAGGGGGAGGTGTTGCTTGGGGAAGGGGGAGGTGTTGCGTGGGTAATGGGAAGGGGGAGGTGTTGCTTGGGGAAGGGGGAGGTGTTGCGTGGGTAATGGGAAGGGGGAGGTGTTGCGTGGATAATGGGAAGGGGGAGGTGTTGCGTGGGTAATGGGAAGGGGAAGGTGTTGCGTGGGTAATGGGAAGGGGAGGTGTTGCATGGGTATTGGGAAGGGGAAGCGTGGCGTGGGTATTGGGAAGTGGAGGTGTTGCGTGGGTATTGGGAAGTGGAGGTGTTGCATGGGTATTGGGAAGTGGAGGTGTTGCGTGGGTATTGGGAAGTGGAGGTGTTGCTTGAGGAAGGGGGAGGTGTTGCATGGGTAATGGGAAGGGGAAGGTGTTGCATGGGTATTGGGAAGGGGAAGGTGTTGTGTGGGTAATGGGAAGGGGAAGGTGTTGCATGGGTAATGGGAAGGGGAAGGTGTTGCATGGGTATTGGGAAGGGGAAGGTGTTGTGTGGGTATTGGGAAGGGGAGGTGTTGCGTGGGTAATGGGAAGGGGATGTGTTGCATGGGTATTGGGAAGGGGAAGGTGTTGTGTGGGTATTGGGAAGTGGAGGTGTTGCGTGGGTATTGGGAAGGGGAGGTGTTGCATGGGTATTGGGAAGGGGGAGGTGTTGCGTGGGTAATGGGAAGGGGGAGGTGTTGCGTGGTTAATGGGAAAGGGGGAGGTGTTGCATGGTTAATGGGAAGGGGGAGGTGTTGCGTGGGTAATGGGAAGGGGGAGGTGTTGTGTGGGTAATGGGAAGGGGGAGGTGTTGCGTGGGTAATGGGAAGAGGGAGGTGTTGCGTGGTTAATGGGAAAGGGGGAGGTGTTGCATGGTTAATGGGAAGGGGGAGGTGTTGCGTGGGTAATGGGAAGGGGGAGTTGTTGCGTGGGTAATGGGAAGGGGAAGGTGTTGCGTGGGTAATGGGAAGGGGAGGTGTTGCATGGGTATTGGGAAGGGGAAGCGTGGCGTGGGTATTGGGAAGTGGAGGTGTTGCGTGGGTATTGGGAAGTGGAGGTGTTGCATGGGTATTGGGAAGTGGAGGTGTTGCGTGGGTATTGGGAAGTGGAGGTGTTGCTTGAGGAAGGGGGAGGTGTTGCATGGGTAATGGGAAGGGGAAGGTGTTGCATGGGTATTGGGAAGGGGAAGGTGTTGTGTGGGTAATGGGAAGGGGAAGGTGTTGCATGGGTAATGGGAAGGGGAAGGTGTTGCATGGGTATTGGGAAGGGGAAGGTGTTGTGTGGGTATTGGGAAGGGGAGGTGTTGCGTGGGTAATGGGAAGGGGATGTGTTGCATGGGTATTGGGAAGGGGAAGGTGTTGTGTGGGTATTGGGAAGTGGAGGTGTTGCGTGGGTATTGGGAAGGGGAGGTGTTGCATGGGTATTGGGAAGGGGGAGGTGTTGCGTGGGTAATGGGAAGGGGGAGGTGTTGCGTGGTTAATGGGAAAGGGGGAGGTGTTGCATGGTTAATGGGAAGGGGGAGGTGTTGCGTGGGTAATGGGAAGGGGGAGGTGTTGTGTGGGTAATGGGAAGGGGGAGGTGTTGCGTGGGTAATGGGAAGAGGGAGGTGTTGCGTGGTTAATGGGAAAGGGGGAGGTGTTGCATGGTTAATGGGAAGGGGGAGGTGTTGCGTGGGTAATGGGAAGGGGGAGGTGTTGCGTGGGTAATGGGAAGGGGGAGTTGTTGCGTGGGTAATGGGAAGGGGGAGGTGTTGCGTGGGTAATGGGAAGGGGAAGGTGTTGCGTGGGTAATGGGAAGGGGGAGGTGTTGTGTGGGTATTGGGAAGTGGAGGTATTTCATGGGTATTGGGAAAGGGAGGTGTTGTGTGGGTAATGGGAAGGGGGAGGTGTTGCGTGGGTATTGGGAAAGGGAGGTGTTGTATGGGTAATGGGAAGGGGGAGGTGTTGCGTGGGTAATGGGAAGGGGAAGGTGTTGCGTGGGTAATGGGAAGGGGGAGGTGTTGTGTGGGGAAGAGGGAGGTGTTGCGTGGATAATGGGAAGGGGGAGGTGTTGCGTGGGTAATGGGAAGGGGAGGTGTTGTGTGAGTAATGTGAAGGGGAGGTGTTGCGTGGGACATGGGAATGGGGACGTGTTGTGTGGGGAGGGTAGAGGTATTGTGTGGGAAGGGGGATGTGTGAAGTGGATAATGGCAAGGGTGAGGTGTTGCCTGGGTATTGGGAAGGGGAGATGTTGCATGGTATTGGGAAGTGGAGGTGTTGCGTGGGTATTGGGAAGGGGAGGTGTTGCGTGGGTATTGGGAAGTGGAGGTGTTGCGTGAGTATTGGGAAGGGGAGATGTTGCATGGTATTGGGAAGTGGAGGTGTTGCGTGGGTATTGGGAAGGGGAAGCGTGGCGTGGGTATTGGGAAGGGGAGATGTTGCATGGTATTGGGAAGTGGAGGTATTGCGTGGGTAATGGGAAGGGGGAGGTGTTGCGTGGGTAATGGGAAGGGGGAGGTGTTACGTGGGTAATGGGAAGGGGGAGGTATTGTGTGGGGAAGAGGGAGGTGTTGCGTGGGTAATGGCAGGGGGGAGGTGTTGCATTTGAAGTGGGAGGTGTTGCGTGGGTAATGGGAAGGGGAGGTGTTGCGTGGGTAATGGGAAGGGGAAGGTGTTGCGTGGGTAATGGGAAGCGGAGGTGTTGTGTGAGTAATGTGAAGGGGAGGTGTTGCGTGGGAAATGGGAATGGGGACATGTTGTGTGGGGAAGGGGGAAGTGTTGTGTGGGGAAGGGGGAAGTGTTGCTTGGGGAGGGTAGAGGTATTGTGTTGGAAGGGGGATGTGTGGAGTGTATAATGGCAAGGGTGAGGTGTTTCATGGGTATTGGGAAGGTGAGGTGTTGCGTGGGTATTGGGAAGGTGAAGCGAGGCGTGGGTATATAGAAGGGGAGGTGTTGCATGGTATTGGGAAGGGGAAGCGTGGCGTGGGTATTGGGAAGTGGAGGTGTTGCGTGTGTATTGGGAAGTGGAGGTATTGCGTGGGTATTGGGAAGTGGAGGTGTTTCATGGGTATTGGGAAGGGGAGGTGTTGCGTGGGTATTGGGAAGGGGAAGCGTGGCGTGGGTATTTGGAAGGGGAGGTGTTGCATAGGAAATGTGAAGGGGGATGTGTTGCGTGGGTAATGGGATGGGGAGGTGTTGCGTAGGAAATATGAAGGGGAGGTGTTGCGTGGGTAATGGGAAGGGGAGGTGTTGTATGGGAAATGTGAAGGGGAGGTGTTGCATGGGAAGGGGGGAGGTGTTGTGTGGGTAATGGGAGAGGGAGGTGTTGCGTGGGAAATGTGAAGGGGGAGGTGTTGCGTGGGGAGGGGGAGGTGTTGCGTGGGTAATGGGAAGGGAGGTGGTCTGTGTGTGTTTTTGGGGCGGGGAGGGCGGGAGACACCTTTTATCTTGGCTGGTGAATGTTACTGATATTTTTTCAGCCCAAATTATAGTTTTATATGTATGAGGTAAACTGAATAATGTTGGTGTCCAATCTTTTCTGATTTTGGCATTGCAATTATTTTTTTTTGTACCAGCTGCATCACAGCATGCAGGTCCATATGTTACTAACTTTGTTGTTCTGTGTGTTATTGGAAAGCCAACACCATTATACAGTACCTTGTTCCTAGCGATCTAACTGTATGTGTTCATTATGCAGGTACACTTCGTTTTACTAGAGCATACTGTACATTGGAAAGAATTCCTGCTCAATGACATAATGATATCATGAACCTGTACCTGTATGCTATGTGGGTGTTACATTTAATGTGTGTGTGTGTGTGTGTGTGTGTGTGTGTGTGTGTGTGTGTGTGTGTGTGTGTGTGTGTGTGTGTGTGTGTGTGTGTGTGTGTGTGTGTGTGTGTGTGTGTGTCATGCATGCTTATGAAATGTGTGCTCATCTTTATTTTTGTTGCAGTAAATACACAGCTTGTAGTACATGTATGTAAGATTCCTGCGTGGGTGAGCCCTTTTGTGTTCAACACTGGAAGACCGTCCTGCAAGTCGCTGCATTAACCAATGCGCTGCTGGGTCCTTGAACAATGAAGGGGTTAAGAAAATCATCCGTCCTGGTCATTTTCAGAGGAAAAGAAAAACCCAAGCGCTTTGTAACAAAGTAAAAAGGCTTTATTTAAGAACCAACAAGCTTCTTCTCAGCCTCTGCATACATAGGAAAGGAGAGGAGAGGCAGAACGGAAGAGAAATGAAGGGTAAAAAGCGGGGTTTAAGCAGAGGGGAAGAATAAAGTTGTACATAGCAGGGACAGAGAGTTGGGAGATGATGATTGGAATGTTTTCCGCTGTCACCTTCTGACCTTTGGTGCAGTTTTCCCACACTGCTCGTGGTGTAAATGCACATGGCGTGCTGGAGGGTGCAATGACCAGCAGGCTATTACTCAAAGCATGAATGATAGACATACAATTCTACTATTCATTTTAAAGAGGCAAACCGGGCTTTTGTTTTTTGTTTTAATTTTCTACAGGATTGAAGCACTGGGTCTCCGGAGCTGAACCCCATTCATTTCAGCTTCAGGGACCCCCTGCTTCCGGAGGTACGTACCTCCGTAGTGGGTGCTAGTAGCCACTCCAGGGTTCCCATTATGGCTGCTTTTTAAAGCTCCCGGCCCTGTGGGCCAATAGGAAGATGTGACGTCATCCGGTGCGGCTTGCTATTGGCCCATGTGACTGGTGGCTTTAAACTGTAGAAAACTGTAAGAGATACTATCATCCCCTTTGGAGGTAAGTTTCTCCGGGAAGCAAGTGTTCCGCGAATCCCAAATGAATGGGGTCCAGCTCCGGAGACCCCCTGCTTCAATCCTGTATTTAAAAAATGGGGGGAAATTGTTTGGATTGCTCTTGTAAAAGTGCACTACTGCTCCTTGTTATACATTCTCCGTCATGCACCTCACAGTGCGAAATTACCCAAAAGCCTCTTCTAGGGTTGCCGTTTGGCTCTAGACTGTGTCAGCAAGTATGTGGTTGTATCCTCTTCTGCGCAGAAAGGGCCAAACAGACCCATCCAGCACTGAAGGGGTAAGAGAATGAGAAACGAAAACCCCGAAAGTATGAGGCTTCTTTTCAAAAATAAAAGTGTACCAAAGGCATGTGTAATAGGTTACATTTAAAAACAAATCAGCCATGTAGAAGTATTTAGAAATAGTTTTTAAACACAACAGTCCCATGGTGAACACATTTGTCTTTTTTTTACTTAGATTTTATTCAGTTTTTCAGGTTTGGGATACAGAAGCAAGAATTTGGGGAAAAGATTAGAAATCCATATATTTAGATCAATCAGAGGATAATCAATAAAGAGGTACAATTGCGGTGAACATAATATAAAATAAAACACAAACCATACTTCTTTCAACGTCGGTGTCGTTACATCACCTGATTTATATAAATACGTGCTGAGCCCTTAACTTTCCCACAGAAAATCTGTGCATACAAATGCAGGCTTCCGTGGGCCTGTTTGTATGCAGATTTTCTTGATATTTTGTATTGGAGTTTTGTTACTATTGTATCGCTGCTATTTTGTTGCCATATATACCTGGCTCACTACCCATGCTCTACCTCCCCTGCTTGTGGGCTCCTTTCAGTGGTCCTGCTGTGTTTATGTTATACATGTAGGGAGTGCATTCGGCAGTTAAGGGTTAGTTACGCTGAGTATACACACTTTTTCTGTCTTCAGCTACATTTAGAGTGGAGCAGCGTGGTGGCCTATTTAGAGTGTGTATATATATATATACACATAGTTATAACTATGCAGTGATCTTGTAACTGCGCGGTGTTCCACATGGCTTTTATAATTATATAGCCTAGCCTAGCTTGAGTCAGATATTACATCTGTGTTTGCAGATTTTATTTACATTTAGCAGCATTCATTTGTATATAAATATCTAGTGACCCACCCTAGTTTAATTGATTGTACATATTTATGTTTCTTACTCTGCATATGTCTGTGTATTTTCACTAGATTAGCATTAATATTATGCAGTGATGTTAGAGCTGTGTCCTGCTATTCATGGCTTTTATAATTAAATAGTCATCCCAGACTTAGCAGCATTCATATGTATATATCTAATTGGTGTACTACCTTAGTTCTACTAACTACACACATTTGTGTTCTACTTTGCAGATGTCTGTGCATTTCTACTAGATTAGCATTGATATTAAGCAGTGATGTTAGAGCTGTGTCATGACTGTCAGCACTATAGGTTCCAGTAGTGCAGACATTTTGTTATAGTGGACTAGGAGTATTTACCATTTAAATATATGTACATTATATTGATCTTCCATTGCTTATTACCCGATCAATTCAATCACTATCAGGTTTACAAAACATCTTTCTTACTGGCACAAGGACACCGTTCACTCCCTGTAATTTTATTGTTTATTTTAATAAACACACTTTAATGGAATTTATAAGCAAGTGTAAGCATATATTTTATATCATTACATGTTAAGTTTTAACAGCCTTGGTGTGCACCACGTATGTGCTTTCTTTTGGAGGGTAATTGGATATTCCAGCTACTCTCTTGTTCTGATAAATATATCTATTAAAGCACACAGGTAGCACCCGTTGCCAATCTAGGCAATTTAGGCACCTTCATTAATTCATCTACTTAATTTTGGTTAGCGTTGTGCTCTATTTGTGTGGTTATATTTAATTAATCCACCAACTACAGTGACGTTGATTCAGACCTGGTTTAAATAGACTGCTACCAAACAATGGTTGCATAGAATTATTAGCATTATGAAGTTTATTTATTCTTCATTTAATCTCATAACCACAGATTAATGACTGGACTAGTTTTGACTTTTTGGGGCGTAGCGCCTTTGGGGCCCACATAATGGCCTCTATAGTTGAAGGTGCCACTCAATACTTTTCTATTTCCACCCAGCTGACAATACACACGATCTTGATTATTGGGAAACAAATGTTTTTTGTTTTTGTTTTTTTACAATCTTTATCTAATGTCTTCTGGGGGTAAGACGTTTGTTAATTGTTATTTTTGTTTTGCTCTGTAAAGAAATAATGATGCCAACATTAGTCAAACAGATCAACATACATGGGTAAAATGCATGAAATCAGCAGACCTGTTACAATTGCACTGATCAGTTGTTTAACATTTGACCTTTTACATGACTGTCCCTTTTAGAGCTTCCATCCCAATATAACAACCATCACTGATTGAAGGACTCATTGTAGACAGATGATAACCCTACCATACACATAAAGACTGTCTTTGAAATGCTGGAGGTCACTTGCACATCATGATACTGTAGATGCTTCCAGATGCCCAGCCTAGACCCCAAGAACAGTATTTCCAGGAATCCCCACCACATCACCCAAGGGATTCCTGGGAAAACTGGACCCTGAGGACGAGGTCACATAGGTCTCCATGGTCAAGGGAACTCCATCACAAAACCAAAGCGGCCGGCCACATTGTCTTGTCACAATGTCCTGCATCATCTGTTACGGAGTGTTTGGATCACTCCTGCTTTTCCATGATGCCTTCGGAGATGTCCTCTTATGATCTTGTTTGTAGAGCTGCAAAATGCATTTGTGCTGTATACTGTATCTCAATGTCTTTTATGGAGTGACGAGATAAATGGCTAGTGGCCGAAGTGTCTTAAAAATTAGTAGTGCTGTATCATTTAATATAGGTTCAAATGTATTAAACATTGGGGATAAGTTCTTTGGGCCAAAGATTTATACATGTATGCAATAAAAAGGAGCGACCCGTTCCACAATAAATCTCCTGCCTTTAAAAAAAAGAAAGAACTGTGTGAAATAAAAAAAAAATAGTACATTTCTAATTAGAAAAAGGTACTGTATATATATCTTTAAATAGCGCCATCTATGTACATAGCACTTCACAGCAGTAATACAGGTGACATAATAATGTAACACATAATGGGAATAAGCAATTCAAGAAAACAAAAAGCTGTTCAGACATAAGTAACATTAGGAAACCGGAGTCCCTGCCCCAAAGAGCTTACAAGTAGGTAAGTAGGAAGAACGTACAGAGACAATAGGAAGGTGTTCTGGTAAGTGTGTCTGCAAGGGGCCATGGTCGATGTATGAGGTGTGTAGTATCAGCCACCGAGCTGCCCATATGCTCCGTTAAGGAGGTGTGTTTTAAGATGGGTCTTAAAGGTGGAGAGAGAGGGTGCCAGTCAGATATTAAGGGGAAGGGAATTCCAAAGGTGTGGGGCAGTGAGTGTGAAATATTTTAGGTGGGAGAGGGCTTTAGATATAAAAGGGGCAGACAGAAGACATCCTTGAGCAGAATGAAAGAGTTGGGAAGGTGTATAGCGAGAAATTAGGGCTGAAATGTAAGGAGGGGGAGAAGAGTGTATAGTCTTGAAAGTGAGGAGAATGTTGTGTGTAATACGGGATTTGATACGAAGCCAGGAGCAGAATTTCAGCTGGAAAGACGCTGGGACAGATTTAGGAGAGCGTAAAGTGATGCTAGCAGCATTTAGGATAGATTGAAGGGGAGACAGATGAGTCAGGAAGGCCACACAGTAGAAGGTTACAATAGTTGACACTGGAGAGATTGAGTGCCTGCGTTGGATATATAAACCACAATATTTAAATACAAATTATTTACTAGCGATGAAGGTAAAGCCCCTGCACGTTTTATCATGTTAAGTGCATTTCTACTGGTGTCATTTAGACCCATATGAGAAGCTTTGAGTTTAGGAAGACTTGTTGTTAGTCAGGCTGTGTTCAGAGAGGCATGAACAGTCTAACGTTAGATTGATAGCATTTTTCAAAGGCGTTACTGTGTGACCATGTACACTTGCAGAACTGAGCACAAACAACACCCTGAATAAAAATGAAAACTACCCTCACACATCTCTGAGAGCTCTTCTTACTCGAGTCCTGAGACTGTGTGCAATTGGGTAGTGGCTCTTGCTCTAGTGTGCTCTTTGGCTAGTGGCTTTCTCCGGTCCTCTTCTCTGTGGCAGAACATTTCCCCCCATCCCGAGCTACAGTGCTTCATCTCAGACTCACAACTGACCAGAGATGCAGCACTGCACCTTGGGCTGGGAGACGCTGGGGTTCTACGGATGGCAATGTACATCTATATCTCCATCAGAGGGGGGTGAAGGAAAGGGGACAAAAAAGAGCCATTCACAAATCGATCACAACCATTTAAACATTTTTACTTTATCACAGCCTTTCACCAAACCAGCTCCATGAGACTCTGCAGACTCTATAGGTACCACTGTAGTTACACTACATGTAGTGGATGGAGGCACTTCTAAGCAATCCCTATGGAAGTCATTTAACCTATGTATTTACTTACCACGCACAAAAACGTCTGTTGGCGGTTAAATAGGTGTCTATGACCAATAATACACAATGTGATACCTAATTGGGATGCAGGAGAAGAAGAAGGCACCAGAGCTCTTAAGTTACTGCTTGACATCCATTACCAGCTGTACTTGACCATAGACAAGTCCCTTTATCCCCTGTGCATCAGGTTCCAAAAATATCTCTTTGTATACACACAGTTCCACAAAGTACAGTACAACATAAAAAATATTATTACAATTATTACTATATTGCCAAAAACCTTACAAATTATTTTAAAAGACTAAAGGTTAAAAATCAAAGTGAAAAGGGTTAATGGTCAATAAGAAGTATCATTTTCCATCACACTGTAGTAAATGAACCTCTTGGATATATAAATATTAATAATACAAATATTAAGTAGTTGGAAAAGTAAATGGAATGACCTTAATTAGTCAAGCTGAAACCACTGCAGAGGCCAATTCCTTCGATGGCTGATTTTTGGCAAGCGTGTTAGTTGTGAGCCAAACCGGCTGCTATCTATGACAGATACTTTCATACACAACCGAGCAAGTGATTTCCTCTTTCTCCAGCTGTTGGTATGAGGTTTGGACAAGAGGTTAGGAAATTATTCACAATCTTGAAAAGCGTTCCAAGCAGAGTCCTCACCTCTCACCTATCCTCAGATGTCCCAGGAATGTTACACATGCTGCATCACAGCTGTTTGGACTAATTACTCCTCCAGGGGTCTGTCTGGAACATGCTGAGGTGCTTTAATCCACCATGCTGATTGCTATTTCCTCTTTGTGGGGCTCCTCTCTGTAATGAAACATACCTGCAGAAAACAATCCAAGAATATGTTGTACAATGAGCACAGTTAGCTCAATTTATGCATCTTCAGTAATTAAGGTGTTAAAAGGTCTAGAGATGTTGAACAATGTTGTTGATACCGTCTTATCCCAACTGTTAGTGTGGCAGTGTACACTTGAAGGACAACAACACCGTATAGTAATTCATTCATACAAGTCAAATGACCATGAACTTCAGACCTAGAGCTTTAGATCAAATTGGGCAGTAGGGTCGGTACTACTCGTTTATGTATAATTCTTGTTGATAGTCCATACAATTAGGTTAAAAGTTCCTCTGGTTGCATATATGTCACGTGCTCACAAGTGTGCTTTTCATGACAGATTGAGGGGAGATATGAATCGTTTGAGGGTCTCCGCTAGATAGCTGTGTGTATTAACCCAGGTCCCATATGCAGGTCAAGTGCTCACAGGTGGGCCGTGCGTGACAAATGGTTCTCTCCAACTTTGAAATTGTGCTCAACACACCGCAACTCGACTCTGTGACCTTACATCTCTGTTCCTACCCTTTATTTACTCCTCAATTAAAATCAGATGTATGGTACTGTGTAGGATTACTTCACCATAATTCCAGCACTTGAACACAAGTTACCCAGACTTTATCACTGGTGGATAAATAGAACCAATTACCTTCTACACCCCAATATAAAATGAATATCTTCAGCTACTTAGTACATATATAACACTACTGCAATCTCTTGAGCTCAATTTCTGTGCAGCTTTTTGTCTCCGTTGGGATGAGTGGGGGGTGGAGCTTTTCAGGGAACTCTCTTGAACCCAGGTCTTACATCTGTAGGGTTCCTCAGTTTGCCATAATGTGTTTCTCTTTTCTAACACTAATTCAGTTAACTCCTTTCTGTGCTTGTCATACTTCAGCAATACATAGGCATGCAATTCTTTTCTGGTCCATCCAGAACTAAAATGGTTTGATTAGATTATCACAGTATTCATTATTCTTGTGAAATGCAAACCATGCCAAATAGCATTTAATAATACTGGTATGACAAGGAGTGATGGGAACAGTCTTTGCTGTCGCTCTGTTGACTTGAGGTTCCCTCTGAGATTTGGACTCCCTCCAGCTCCTGTTTTTAGGGATGATGTGTGTTTTCTCGGAGGGTTGACCCCCACGACCAGTGCTTTTGATATGGAAAGAGGGGAGTTACTGTATAGAAGGGGCTCCTGTGCCTTGTTTTCACCAGCTTTAAAGTTTTGTTTTTTAAAGTGACTGAGCAGCTGGATCATGTCAGATACCCTTATAGGGGTGAGCAATTCCACCAGATATAGACACCCACCATTCACATTAATTGAGATTTTGAGCACTGCTGCTCACTGTTTGTGTCATAAACCCCCCATTAAACCCCATACACTATGCAATGTGTTGCCGTTCCCCCCCAGCTGTCAGCACCATTATCAACCCTTTGTTGTAACCTTGTGCTAGAGATGGAAGTGGGTGTCCATCTTAGACCCATTAAAATAGGAAAAGGTGCATTATAAGAAATGACTTACAGGTGATACATGTGTGACTGCGTGTGCATATGTAAATATGTGTGGGAGGACAGTTTAAATACATGCATGCAGTTTATACATGTGTGACTGTACATGGGACTATATGAGCATGTGACTGATGTGTATCCATTGTGCATGACAGAGGATGAGTATAGGCTTCATGTATGTTCATGTCTGCAATCATGCATGGGAGTGTATGAGTATTTGCATGATGTGTATCCATGCAAAAAAAAAAAAGTGTGGGCAGAAAAAAGATGCACAGAAACCTGCCTAAATGAACTTTAGTTGGGAGAAATGGCAATAGTGCCTTAGTGTATATGATTGTGTGCGTGTTATTGTGTGAGGAGACACACACAGAGTACAGATCTCTATCACACTCCACAGTTTTCCTCAGATGCAGCCAGACGTCTAACTAAAAATAGCTTTTTTTCTTTTTCCATGATCCGGACTGAAGAAAAATGTCTCTTCCTTTTATGGTCAGAGGCAGATTCCTGGGACTTCAAACAGCTCCAATCCCCCTCCGGCAGTCAGCCAACCCACCGGGGGCATGTGCTGTTTTTCTCTGTGGTTTATTCTGGGATACATTATAATATTGGGACCCTGAGGCAATAGGAAGAGATTAGTTCTATTGTGAGGGGCACAACCAAGATGGGGCTTGTGTTGGCCTGTTGCTTAAAGTTCTTATGCCATTTCATAATTCCCATATAAAGGGCTAAAATTGGGACCTTTTTAAAGTAATCTCTGATTTTGTGAATGCATTGAGGTGCTCGGGAGTTTTATCACTGCAGTGTAATATCATGGTGTATGTGTGGTGTAATGTTTCAAGTGTCTATAATATGCAAGAATTGGGTTCAGTTTCAGTATCATCCACGTACTCTCCCTCACTGATCATGGATAAATCACTTTATCTACCCATGTCTCATATTACCGGTCTATTTTGATAACATCATCTCTTAAATCCTGCAGATTAGATGGCTAGAGATTTACTGTCAGGATTCTACACCTGAGGTGGCTGCATGAACGCCTTTGTAATATATTTATTTCATACCCTTTAGAGTTGGGGGACCTGTTGGCACAGTTGTCTTGTTATATTGATGATCATCTAATAAAGCTGATACAAATCTGTTACTAAAATTGACTCAACCAGAAAGTAACTCTAATTCTCTGACCTAGACAGATCCCATAATATTTTGTGTTGGTGAAGGAAACCACACAGCCCTCTCCTCTGTTACTTACAAACTCCACTTCCATTCCAGTGAGTAACTCCATAAGAGGACTTTTAGAAGCAAGAATTATCATTGACCAACGGGTAACACAAATGCGCAATCAAAACAACACGTGAGCCTTTTTTTGTATGTGTCACTTTTGGTTTATGTTGCTTCATTAAAGGTTCAACTGCTTAAAAGTAATGCTTCATGCAAAAATGACATTGGATTTAGATATGTGTCATCTTTTTGCCTTTGAACTGTTTTGAAAAATGTCATGATGTCACAATACCGTGACGCCAGAACATCTGGTTTCACAACAAAATGTTGGTCAAGTCACACACGCTTGATTAATTGTGTTGTGTGACTGCACCTGCACAACAAATAATAGAAACATACATCAAATAAACAATCCCACTTTAAAATTCTCAATGATGGAGCCTTTTGCCCCTGAGTTCATTGCAGTCCTGCCAGCCAGGAATGGGCTGATCCTTGTAGGAAACCGGGAGCGTGTGACACAGACTCTTAGCTACTCTGTTTACATGTAACATTCTTGATAGAGTAAAAACAACTGGAATAGAAATCTGCGGGGTCAGAGAGCATGTGAGAATGGACAATGTGTTTGCTGTGGAATGGAGGGGTCAATAATGAGAGAAGGGGACAGCAGGAAGTGAATGAGTATTTCAAACCGCAGGCCCCAAAAATACATTTTATGGTATAATGTTAAGCTGAAGGATGCACAATAATTTATGAGCGTTTTAGTGCTACTGAGGCCCACGGTTTATTGTTCTACATCATCATCGCAATTGAACTCCTCAAATGCCTTGTGACCATGGAAATTAAACTTAGTTGCACATATGGAAATATTCCCCCCAACTAGTAGCAGGGTTGAGGGTATTTAATACATTTTCTGACACAAAATATTTCTTACTACTTCATAACAATTTCAAATGCCACCTCGATCTGCACCTCAAAGTCTTTCTATGTGCCTCATTTACCAAATAATACCGGAGTTAGTGCCAGAAATGCAAAAGCTGCTTACGCTTTGCATGGCACCTGTGCATGACACTGCTGAAAGCCAGAGTCCCAGTTCTCGGGATGGGTGATTCTGCAGCCGCTATGAGATATTGAGATCTTTCTGTAGTGATGTTGCAGGCTCACACTAAACTATCTGCCAATATTTAGTGTGTCATTTAAAGGCAGATTTGTTGTATGTTGTGATAACATACAACAAATCTACCTTTAAATTACAAACGAAATATTGGCAGACAGTTATAATGGACCAACATAAGAATTCTTGATACATGAAATTATAGTGTACAGTACAGAGGTTTTAAGACCTGTGCACTTTTACTTTTAAAGTGGATTTGGCACACAAATAAAATCACATTTGTCACATTTCTTACATCTCTTCTGATACACTGTATTTGGAAATGCATCTTTTTCTGCTTTCCCCCTTCCCTGCTAGAGGGGCCACATTGCACAAGCATTAAAAACACTACCTTGATGACAATATACAAAAAAAATGCTTTTCCTGCGTCCTAAAAATTCTGCGTCTGCACTTATAAATATGTACTAAAGTGTAGTTTGGGGATATGTATACAGGGTCACAGTTGGAGCCAACATGGAGCACTGCACCAAATATGACCCAAATGTGCACCATTTTGACTGCACCGTTCTTGCATCAATGTATCATTTTTCTGTGTCAGTCTTGCTCATCTTGTACAAGTTATTGAACTGGGGTGCAGTGTTGGAGCAGTTAGGGGAGGAGTTGCGTGAAGCAATAGTATAACGTGATGTATCAAAGTTTGTGTCAATATTGGAGCAGGGTTGCGTTGGTTTGATCTGCCGGGTGTGGAGGTGGTAACCTCTTTTGCTTAGTGCGAAACGTGAGAAGCTTAGATAACAATCGTCATCTGTACAGATGTAGCCGGACTGACTTGCCACCCGTGCTGAGGCGCGCTCACGCTTACCAGTGAGCCCCTGCAGCCGCAATGAGAGCGGCTTTAGCAGGGGCTCGCGCACGCGTGCGGAAGCGTGGATCTGAAGAAAATTTTAGTTTTGGCGCTCACTGGAGCGCAGGGCCGTCACGTGAGCGGTTCGCCCAATGAGGGCGAACCAGCTCCGTGACGTCACTGGCCCGCCCCCCCGGACGGCGCGCTAACCAAGGCCAGGGAAAGCACCCGCTTTCCCTCAGCCTCAGTGCGCCTCCGCACGGGCTGAGTCACCATGGACTCAGCCTAATACATATCTCCCAAGTATACAGAGCTGGAGCTTGGTTATGTTTCTCCGTGTTAAAATGTCACCCTGGCTATTAGAATCATAGAGTGTGTTACAATACTGCTGTGTGTCAGGATGCTTTTCTTTTATACTGTGTGTCCTATGTATCAGACACTAACTGAATTCTTAACCAGTTGCGTAACTTTCTTTCTGATTTACAACCGCAATTGCGCAAGGTGACCACATTTCTGGCCCCATTCTCTCGCAGAAAACGATCTGCACGGGTTTAACCTCAAGACAGAGCTTGAGCGCATCAACTTGCAATGTGCTAAAAGCCCTCTGGTGCTGAAGGGGTCAACTGACCTGCACCCAATCAGAAACCTTTCATACTTATTTCCATGATACAAATCTAATAGGTGGCACACTTTTTAGGACTCCACTAATTCAGACAAAATGAACATGTTAATTAATGAATTCCCAATGAGGGACTGGAAGGTAACAACTGGTAACTAAGCATTAATGCTTTCACAGCCTACTGAGTAACACTTTGAGCTCTGTGATTCTTTGCCTATATGGGAGAAACAGTGTCACAGGAATGGCATAGAAAATGTGCTAAATGTTGCTTGCATTTGCAAGGTACAATTTACTAATGGTATTCCCGTCATATTTAATGTTTACATTGCCCTTTGGAACTTTTTTAACCGTTCTAAGGACTGAAACATGCCTGGCCCTTGTAAACTTCCTCCCCTGACTTTGCCTCAACTGGCTGCATTTGGTTCTCCGGATTCCCTGACTGGGATAACTAAAGAGGATTTCCAATTATTCACCCCCCCCCCCCCCCCATATTTTCCTTTCTTATGTAAATGTTATAATTTTTGTGTTTGGTGTCACATGAACCCCCAAAATCGAGACAGTATTGCCCCATCTCAATGATCAACATAAGGGTGATCGGGGAATGTATTCCTTCCCCAGTGCACAAAATAGGGGAAGGTGGGTACTGTATTATCACCTCCTGTAAAGATCACGAGGATGGTATCGCTAGGGCCGTTTGGGAGTTTGATTGTGGGGGCTACCTCTAGTAAGGAGGGGATTCTCCCCTTAGGATACCGCCATAAATCCAAACATCTGATTATGACTCTCACGAGATGAAGAAGAGGGTGGGGGTATCGCCCTTCTTCACCTGGGGGTTGGAGATGTTGTTTGCTTTTATATTAAATGCACCCACAATTATTCAAAATATCATATACATTTATTTGGTGTTGGGGAGCACAGTGACAAGGGCTCAAAGACCAGAAGTTTGAAAATATATGGGAACCATGGGTAGAGGGCACAATCAAAGGTAACTTCTTATTTTTGTGAGTGAAATGGTTCCTGAGGGGGCTTGTGAAAATGAACTCCCTAAACACGTTGCATATACATTTACATTGTTCCACTGCTCTTCCTTAATGTTACTTCTATGTCTGAAGCACTTAGTCTCATGCCCTGTTATTTATATTATTTGTTATTTATATGATTACCATGTGCATTACTACTGTGAAGCGCTATGTACATTAATGGCGCTATATAAACAGAAAAGGAGAAGGTTCCAGGGCACGACGGATTTTCAAAAGAATTTATTAGAACAGGCACAACGTTTCAACCACCAAGCGTGGTCTTTCTCAAGTGAAGATATATCTGGAACCTTCTCCTTGTCTGCTCTGGAGCTTGTCATTGTCAGGAACTCCCTTGTTCCAGGAGCACCGGTAACAGCAAGTATCTACTATTATTCAGATTGTGGTGTGCAGCATTACCTTTGCTTTTTGCTATATAAACAAAGACATACAATACAATATCCCACAGGTACAGTATTCCCACACATATGTGGTTACCTTTGATTGACTTTGGTAGTCCCCTATCTTATTTAGGATATCCCCAAATGAACAAGAATAAAACTCTGCCTCGGAGAGCATCGAAGTGAACCTCTACCTGTACGTCATATACAATTTACATAGTCATTATTATATGCTAGTTCCAAATGAGACATCAAAAGATTCTTGGTTGGTTATATTCAGAAAATATAAGTTATGTCTGAGTGCATCATTGTTTATTTGCTGCTCTTACATGAGGAAATACCCTTTTCTCATATAAAAACATTAAAGGAAATATATTGAACGTTAGATTTTCTTAAAAATAAACAAAATGACGTTTTTTTGTGTTGTGTGTAATATGCTCAATTAAGACAAAAAATGGATAGCCATGTTACACACGTCTTTGCAAAGAAACAAAAAATCGAAATATTTTTGGCTTATTAATGAATTTGCAGGACTCAGTGACCATTTTTTTATTTTTTTTGTTTTTAAACAGTGTGCGAGTTACTAGGATACACCACAAAATGGAGACACAAATCCCTGTGATCTTTACCTAATCTCTTTCAGGATCAGTCTGGTTGTGAACTCTTGTATCTGCCAGTAAATTGTTAATTGATTACTTATTCCTCTGTTGTTTGTGTAATGTTATGATGCTGCTATCATTAGCCAAACAGTGGAAAACAGTGACTATGAGACAACATTAGAACTAGACAGAACTCATTGAATATAAAAAGATATTAATTCTTCAGGAAATAAATAAAGAAATCTTTCAACGTTCATCCTGCTACAAAAAAATGTTGCCCCCATTTTTAAAAAATTTTTTTTTAACATGTGAAAGAAGCAGTGGGGTTAATTTCAGATCCAGGGACCTCCTGCTTCCTGAGAAACTTTCCTGGAGAAGGTGCCGCAGATTATGTCCTCTGCAAGGGAAGCAAAATAAAGGTTTTAATCTCTAGAGTGATGCGGGCCAATAGGAAGCTGCGATGTCATCAGCTGCGGCTTCCTATTGGCCTGCGTGATGTGGGGATTTAAACCTCCATGAAGTACAGGTGGCACCTTCTCTGGCAAGTATCTATGGAAGCAGGGGGTCCCCAGAGCTAAAATTAAGGCGCTTCTGCTCCGGAGACTCGCTATTTCTTACACATGTAGAAAAAAAGTGTGAGCTGCCCTAAACACCTTACCACCTTACCCTAACCACCTTAACCCCTTACCTTTAACACCTTAAGCTAACCACCTTAACTCCTTACCCTAAACACATTAACCCCTTACCACCTTACCTTAACCACCTTACCTCCTTACCCTAAAAATGTAACCCCTTACTCCAAAAAACCTTAACCCCTAATCCAAACGCTAATTGTCCTACCTCAGGGCTGAAACGGCAGCGGCTAATTGTCTCTTTCCGTACCCCCGAGTGACCTGTAACACATTGTTAAAAACTGAACAGGCTTAAACTGACCTTGGATCCATTATTAAAATGGTCAGATAAAACATGACTTGCGCTTGTATGAACATCAATCATAATCCATGTGCAGCCAGAGGGGCCAGCAATGCACGGCAATGTATTTCTGGCCCGTCTGGCAGTGTAGGGGTTTAGGAACAGACTTGAAACGAGTGCCAGTGCAGGTCTGTGTTGCTGGATTGCTTATGGATCTTCCTATATGTGTGGCCTCGGCTATCAGTTCTCCAGCATTGTTGCACTGAGTACAGCGCGCTGTGTATTTCTGCATTACAGAAGATATGACAAAACAGAACAGAAGCCGTGGCCCTTTATTTGATGTGGGGGAAAAAAAGGAAAATAAAATACTGTAGGTGATACCTTTTATTGGACCCAGAAATCGCTTGTATATAGTAAACTATTTGATAGTCTAATAGAAAGCATCATCATTTCTACTACCTCAAGTTATAAAGATATAATTAAATGTTACCATTTACAGCTCTACAGCAAAAAAAAAACCATGCTTGAAAAAGTTGAAGTACTGTATAGTACTAAGGTACAGTATGTACATTGAAGTGCAGTAATGTCCCTGGGGATATGAACTAATGTAGCCTCACTAACACATACTGTACAGTCACCAACATGCACACTTCACACACACAAACCATACATATTGTGACAGGTTGAGCTAGTTAACGTCTTTTACAGCCCTAGTTTCCCCTTATGAAAAAATAAAATGAGATGTAAAAGTATACCACTCTGTATGCATACATACATGCGTACACTATAAACGAAAGGAGTGTTTAGGACAGTGTTTTTCAACAGGGGTTCCTAGGAACCCTTGTGTTCCCCGGGGGCATCCCTAAAGGGTTCCCTGTCATTTTCAGGTCATTTGAAAATTGTACCAAATACAGAAGAATTTACAACACATCTGACCTCATTCGCGCTATTAGAGAGGGTTGGGGTTCCTCAGAATTTCACATAGGGCTCCTTCACCAAAAAAATGTTGGAAACCACTGGTTTAGTATATGATACGGCATAGTAAGAAATGTCTATGCCCTGCTAGTCATAGCATGACAGAGAAAGCCTCAGGGTTTTTCCAGCGGTTCAAGCTGGCCACATCTGGAGCAGCTGTCTTGTTTCTCAGCTGCCAAAACCACGTCCGTCTTTTGACAGGAAGTGGCTGCGAGGTTTGGCGTGCCTGTCAAGCTGCACTCACTTAGAGTCTCACTCATTGGATTAACACTCACTCATTTTTTATCATTAGTGGATTCTCACACGTTGAATTTAGGATTTTTTCGATTAGGACAAAATAAAAGGATATTCAACCATTTGGGTTTTTTTTTTCTTTTTTTTTTTTACCTTGAACGATATGGATAAAGTATTTGGGGTCACTTTTTCAACAACGCCCCAGCAACAACTGGCCTATATTCCACCTCCCCCTATGCAATGCTAAATGCATTTAACATGCAGTAAGTTAACATTATAATGCTTACTTTTTGAAGGCTGAGGATCCGTTCGAACATTTAACTTGCTTCTTGCTCTGAAATGAGGAAATCTCCCTTGCCCATTTCTTGAAGAAGGAATTTTCGTGTGCATGAACCAGCCTTTGATTCCAATAATACCTTTTCTTTATACACTGTCGCCCGTCAATCACCCTAACACACAGTGTTTTTCAACCAGGGTTCCTAGGAACCTTTGGGTTCGCCGGGCATCCCTAAAGGGTTTCCTGTAATTTTCTGGTCATTTCAAAATTGTATCAAATACAGAAGAATTTACAATGCATCTGATCACAAAGTTGCTATTAGGGTTTCTTAACCAAAAAAAGGTTGGAAAGCACAGCCCTAACAGAAACTCCCCTTAACTCTTGCCCTATTTGGTCAGCTTTAGGTGCCCTATATCATGTCTTCACACATGAAGACATATTGGAGCTCTTAACATACTTTAAAAACTGCATATATAAACAAAATTGTTTGATGGCTTCCAGACAGCTCCAGATGAAAGGATGTAGCTGTGCTGGGGTTTGGAACAGAAAACGTCTAGACAAAGTGTGGCAAGTATGAGAGAAGAATATTCTGTCTCTGATCAGAAAGAGAGAGAAATAAGTAAAGGCTGAAACTTCCAAATATTAATACAGAACAGAGAAGGTATAGAAGTTTGCAAAAAGTGTGTACATGGCAGGCCTATATAACAGGGTTTCAGTACATCACATTATAACACTCAGCATATTCTGACTAATGCTACGAATACCCAATAACATATACCAACTACTGCTGCTGTTAACACACACGTCATATACTCGTTGCTAACACACAACATGTACCCAATGCTGCTAACCCATTGCAACTACATCATCATCAAGGAAACTCTCCATCCCACCAAACTCACCTCCCCTGTCAGTCCTGAGCCATGAGGTATCACCATGAGCACACCCTCATCAGAAAGCACACATTTAATCCAGTACCCACCCCCTCTATGTTTCTACATGCCTAAAATATAAGAAATGTCAAACAGCAGGAAAGGATCAATTTTTACTCCTTCCACACCCTTAACTGGACAGTAGTTCTCTCTCTGGCAAAAGGGGTTGTAGGTAATTAAAAACCAACGACCCCTGCCACCATTTTCAAGATAAAGTTGAAATGGTCAAGTGTATGTAGAGTATACTTTTTATTTGTTGTTGTTCATTTCTCAAAAAAATAAATATATTTTTTTATTTTAAATTTGCAAGTGAGCGCTCCAAATTTATGAACATTTTGCCAGTTTTCACCAGAATTCTGCAAAAATTGCAGTATACGAATGATGGCCTGAATTTAGGTTCATAGGACCTGTAAATTAACTTTAATGCTTGGCTACTTATTTTTGCAGAACTTTGAACATTTCTGCAACATTTTGTCTAGGCAAAAAAAAGGTACAATTTACCTCGTTTGCCAACTCCAGCGAAAATCTTGCCCATCTTGAGTATAGAGAGCAATTGGGCTGTACTAGAAAGGTTGGAGTCTCAGAGTTGGCATGAAGCAAATTTATGATTGGTAAGTTCTTCTGACAGACATCCCTCTCCAACACTATTTGCATTTATCTGTGGAGCGCTGGTCTTGTTGTAAAGTGCTTAGTACATCTTTCAACTGATCAACACTTGAATAGTAACGGATAGTGGATGGGTATGGTGGGATAGTTAACAAACCCATACACCAGTGTTTTCAACTGGGGTTCTTAGAAACCCTTGGGTGCCCCAGTCATCCCTAAAATCTTCCCTGTAATTTTCAGGTCATTTGAAAATTGTACTAAATACAAAATAATTTACAATGCACCTGATCTCAGACACGCTATTAGAGAGGGTTGGGGTTCCTCAGAATTTCACATAGAGTTCCTTCACCAAAAAAAGGTTGGAAACCACTGGTTTATGGCATAGTAAGAAGATACATGTCTATGCCCTGCTAGTCATAGCATGACAGCGAAAGCCTCAGGGTTTTTCCAGCGGTTAAAGCTGGCCACATTAGAGAGGGTTGGGGTTCCTTACAATGCATCTGATTTCAGATTCATTATTAGAGAGGGTAGCAAGTTCCTCAGAATTTCACAATATAATTATAGCGTTCTTTAACCCAAAAACGTTGGAAACCTCTGGCATACACACACACACACACAATGATGATCACTTACCTTCTCTCCAGGGAGACTTGTGACATGACTGCGGTCATGGACCCGAGGCACTGCTCTGCACATTTTAACCCCTGGGTCGCTAGAAAAGCAGAGGTTGAACGTGTGTGAGTGCGCTCTCTCTTTCTCTCTCGTGTGTGCAGGGTCTATGATGATGGGCTTCCCTGCACGAGACTAACCATCTGGGGGAAAAGACCTTTTTTCTTTTACCTTATATGAGCTGAAGGGGAGAGAGGCCAGCCAGTTATAAGGCACATCTGTCAGGCCAGGGTGGGAGGCCATTGGCTGGGACCGCAGTCACGTAACACCGCCTCCTTCTCTTGCCTTGACCTGTGACAGTTTAGGAGGTTTTCAGTTTTACCCACTAAGGACTGACTGTTTGACAATTTTCATATTTCTTCTAAATTTGGAGATTTCAGACAATGCTGGGAGGCTTGGCTGAGATGCCAAGAACCATGTGGGAATCATTAGGGTTGAGAGAGGGGGGGAGAGAGAAAGGGGAGATGGGGGAGGGACAGAAGCAGAGAGAAACAGAGGGAGAGTGAGACCAATGTTTGTGCCAGCAAGATGTCTGGGAACACTAATGAACCAAACACACAAACTGGTCTGTATTAACCCACTCACTGCCCTGGGCTGTCAGGTCTAGAAGCCCCTTGCGACACTGAAGAAGTTAACGTTACTTCCTGTTCGCTCCTTCAGGACACTGTGGGAATTTTCTCTTGGTATTCATGAGAAATTGGAATGGGGGTGCGGGGGGGAGGATTGCATCAAAACAATTCCACCCCCTGTAACAAGAAATACTACTCCCCGGGGAGTAAAGTTTCCACGAATACCTAAATATTACAGCTAGCCCCATGACCCCAGGGGCAATAAGGAACTCTGTGAATCAGTGTGCTTTCACAATGCTGACGGTGTTCCCAGCAGTCTTTCATTTTGGCACATTTGCTTTCCATAATGTGCGGGATACATTTGGTCTGTGGCATTGGCTTTCAGCAAAAGAAATGTATTCCTGTACAGTAATGTTTTATAAAAAGCCACGCACAGAGTCTATTTATTTTGCCTTTAGAGTGATGTACAAACCAGTTATGTGGAATATGCGACTGTTACTGTCAATGTTTCACAGTACTTTCCATAGATATTTCTTGTTTGCTTCCTTGTAGCAATACGATGCATTTTGCTTAACTCCTTCTAAAGGGTCATGCCACCTCTGTGACCCAGAGCTCTCCGGCTCTCCTGTGTGATCACCGATCGCTTCCTCTTTCGGGTGATGTAAGCCGTTTAGTTCGCGTATAGGAGCGCAGATTGCAAATACCCCTAAGAAAACGAGCAAAATCCAATGACATGCAGCGTACATCGTGAGGGCCTCCAGGGTGCCACCCCTCATGACATGCGCTGCAGGAGGTAATGTACCTGTCAATGATATTTCGTCATTTTTTTTACTCTGCCTAAGAAACTTGGGTCCGATCAGTTGAGGATTGGAGGCCCTATTAGAATGTAGTGGCACAGTGCTAGACTGTAGCACAGCACACTTTTCTTAAATAATGGGGAACAGCTTTTTGGACCCTTTCTGCCGCACACTCCTTATCAAGCAAAATGAAACAACATGCCATAAAATAGTAGTGGTCCCCAGTCCCCTCAGGCCTTGATTGTTGTGACAAATCCATCAAACATAGTAAGGAAAAATCATTGTACATATAAAGCAGATGCTAAGGGACACAGTACCAGTGACCGAGGAAATTGCATTGGGTATGTAGTATGAGAATAAGGCCCGTAATATAGTGGGCGCGCTTGCTGCACTTATAATTGGCTGTGGTTAGCCAGCCATTGTATGCTATGGCCGCGCGCACGGCAGTGAGCGTGGAGCCGGGCGATCGGGGGGGAAGACTCCAAAAAGTATATATTCGCGCTGTTACCGCTCAGTGTCTGCAATGTATGTGTGTGTGTGTGTACATATGTAAAATGCTCAGTTTAAAGCTTGCCGGGAGCTGGCCAGGAGCGTAGCGGGCTAGCCGCGGGTCCGTTCTCGTTTAAAAATGGAGTTTCCCGCGCGGCGGCCGCTTCAATAGATAAGCGCTAATGGCGCTTACTATTGAAAGCGCCCGAGGCGCGGGAAAACCGGCCGAAACCGACCTGGTTTCGGCCGGAGACAGCACGTGCGCCGCCCGAGCTATTTTAAAACTGCGGTGGCGGCCGCATTAGAGTCAGCTCGCCCACCACTGTATAATGTATAGCCTGTTCATTTATGTAACTGTATTTGTAACCATGTATTATTTGTCTTAACTCTGTGCCCAGGACATACTTGAAAACGAGAGGTAACTCTCAATGTATTACTTCCTGGTGAAATATTTTATAAATAAATAAATAAATAAAGTATAGCCTGGCCTTCGGCAGCTATTGCTAATTCTGGGCCTTTCCTCTGTCAGTCCTGTTAGAACTGGCAGTGGAAAGGTTAATTCCTTCAGTTGGCCTGTTTTGCATTTCAGCTCTGAGTATTGTAGCAATATTCAGGAGCGGGCCTAAGCAACCTTTGAGCATGTTAATCCAAAGGGTGGATATGGTTTGGAACACCCCCTGATGTGTGTGAGTCAATCGGTATCCAGCTTTGAGTTGTAATGATTCAAAGTTAGAGACACTCCCTGAGGATATTCAAATTGAGGCATGTTTCCTAAATTTAGTGTGTCAGTTAGTCTTCAGAGAGAGCTGAGAGAGATAGCAAGCCAAGAAGAGTTCTCTCCTTCCTGCCCCATCTGGGTGAGGAGGGAGGGGAATCAAGCTGCCATGAGCAGAAGGGCAGAAAGCAAATCAGGCCTATCATGTTCTGCTGTATGCTGCTCTGAATAAAGATCCACAGAAAAGAAGCTGCTGTGTGTGTCCCTGTTCCTAGTGTCTGGAGAATGGAGTGTCAGTGGGGGTCTCTCCTCTGGAGACCCCAGGGGATCCCTACTGTCTGGAGGCGCTGTGCACCCTGAGAGAACAAGGTAACCTGTCCCACACCACACCTCCTGTCCATGTCCTGGTTCTCCCCACAACACCGCGGAGCACTCAGCCCTCCTGTTTACCAGCAGGTCACAGCACCAAGACCACTCAGAGTAACCAGAAGGAGTGTACCCCCCATACTCATGTCGGGTGGGGTACCATAGAAGGGTTACAAAAGTAATAGTAACACACATTCACAATGAATACTTTCATATATCAGGGACACGTTTCTCAGTTTATATTCACGGACGCTCTATCACACGCACACTCTCAGTAACACATACGCACACTCAGTAACACATACACACACTCTCAGTAACACACTCACACTCTCTGGAACACACACAGACTCCGTAACACACTCTCAATAACAGCTATATACTCTCTATCGCACACACACTCAGTAACACATTCTCAGTAACACACACACACACAGACTCCATAATACACTCTCAATAACAGCTATATACTCTCGCACACACTCTTTGTAACACACACTCAGTAACGCACTCAGTAACACGCACACACCTCATTAAAAACAGCAGAGATCCAGTCTGATTTAAAGCTGCAGTCCCCCTCCCCCTCCCGGACCTTTCCTTTTTATACATGGCTGGGAAGGAGGGGGTCAGAGCTGAACCCTGGCTACCGAGATACTTACCAGGAAATGTAGCCCCAGTATACAGTAACGGCGTTGCAGCTTCCTATTGGCCCACGTGACACGGGAGATTTACATTGGTGGGAAAAAGTTGGTGAACCCCAATGTTAATTAGGGAAATTCTGCAGTTTTTCCATGATAGCCTTCTAAAATCAAAGCCAGTCTTTTCTTAAATATCCAATATGGTTTATATTAACCATATTGTCTTTTGAAACAAAATAATGTATGAATTAGGCAAATAAGGCGTAATTAAGAGTCAGGGTATGTGCAAAAGTAAGCGAAACCCTGGTTTTATCAGCTAAATTAAAGGGGATAATTGTAATCAAGTGTTTAAATAATTAGGTGCCAGTTTGAGACACCCCACACTATATAAACATCAGAAATGTTGTGCGTTTGGTCTTCACCATACAGGTGTGTGGACACATATCATGCCACGATCAAAAGAAATCTCTGAGGACCTCAGAAAAGCATTTATTGATGCTCATCAGATTTGAGTTCCCACCCATCCACTGTCAGAAAAATAGAGAAAGTTCAAGACCACAGTCACTCTTCCCAAAAGCAATCATCGTATCAAAATCTCTCCAAGAACAAAACCAGCAAATCATCCAGAAAGTCAGAAAGAACCCCAGAGTAACATCCAGGGATATTACAGGTCACTCTCACCTTGGCTAATGTGAGTGTTTATGACTACTATCAGAAAAAGACTGAGCAAGAATGGTGTTCATGGAAGGATAGCCAGGAGGAAACCACTGCTCTCTAAAAAGAATATTGCTGCCGTCTGAAGTTCGTTAAAGACCACATAGATTATCTACAAGACTTCTGGAACAATGTTTTCTGGACAGACGAGTCAAAGGTCGAACGTTTTGGCCTCAATGAGAAACGTTATTTTTGGCGAAAACCAAAACTGCGTTTGAACAGAAGAACCTCATCCCAACCGTCATGCATGGTAGTGAGCGTGTGATGGTTTGGGGCTGCTTTGCTGCCTCAGGACCTGGACGGCTTGCCATCATTGACGCAACCATATATTCTGCATTGCATCAGAAGATTCTAGAGGAGAATTTCAGGCCATGCATCTGTTAGATGAAGCTGAAGTGAAAGTGGGCAATGCAGCAAAAGAATGATCCTTAACATATAAGCAGATCTACAAAAGAATGGCTGCAGAAGAAGACATTTCACATTTTAGAATGGCCTACTCAAAGTCCAGACCCAAACCCCATTGAAATGTTGTGAGCTGTCCATGGAAAGAAGCCTTCAAATGTCACTGAGTTGAAGCAGTTCTGTAAGGAGGAATGGTCGAAAATCTCTCAAAACCGATGTGAGACTGACCATCAGTTACAGGAAACGCTTCGTTGAAGTTATTGCTGCTCAATGGGGTTCAACCAGATACTGAATCTAAAGGTTCACATACTTTTTCACACATGGATTTTGAATGTTGAATCATTTGTGGATAAATAAATGTTGAAAAAGTATCATGTTTGTGTTATTTATTTGATCAGGTCATCTTTATCTATTATTAGGACTTAGATTAAGATCTAATAATGTTTTATGTTTGAAATATGTGAATGTCCTAAGTAGTAGAAAAAAATTCTCGCCTCTGTATCTGATACGTTCACACACACAATCAATAATAGACGCACATCCAAGATCCTCACCCACATACTTAGAACCCCCCCCCCCCCCAACAAAAAAAACTAGGGTGGCGCTCCTAACAGCCAATGCACAATCACCAAAAGCAAAAACCCAAATGGTGCCAGATGTGACTGGTACATATAAACTATTTATTATCAACAACATGCAAAAAGTGTATAATTTAGAACTAGGGTGTATATGACAGCCCAACGTGTGATCAAGTGAATTGAAAATATAGTGAAAACAATAAAGTGAAAAAATATATCAATAAAAAAAATGCACTTCTCCACTCAACCCTTCAAGTAAAACTGCCTTGATAGTCTCTTCAAACGTAATGCTCAAAGAAGGGGAGCAGGGGATCGCATTGAGGGGTTTGCGCCATGCCCTCGATACATCCGGGTAGAGGGCCGCCAACAGCGGGGGAGAAAGGGCACTGGCGTCCCGGGCCCCGTGGGTCAGGGGAGCCCGGCCGACGGGCTCCCTGCACGGCCGGGCGCCAGTTAATTAAATACATTTAAAAAAAATGGCGGCGATTACCCGCGGTCTCGGCGCGCATGCGCAGGGCCCGCTCTTTTTCCACCCTCCCTCCCCCAGATCCTCCTGTGGCCCACATCTTCCCCCCTGCCCCGCTCCTAACGTGGGATGGAGGGGGAAGGACCAGATCATCTTGCGGCCCGCATCTCCCCCCCCTGCTCCCAACGTGGGACGGAGGGGGAAGTACCAGCTCCTCCTGCGGCCTGCTTCCCCCCGCGGCCAGCTTCCCGCGCTCCCCCCGAGCCCTCCCCCCCGAGCCCACCTCCCGTCGCCCCCCCCCCCCCGAGCCCACCTCCCGTCGCCCCACCACCCGCGCCCCCCCGAGCCCATGCCCCCAAGGCCCACCTCCCGTCCCGGGCAGCTGCCGCAGGGATATCGGGGGCATGAGAGGAAAGCGTCTGGCAGAAAGCTGCACCCACCCGGTCAAGGTAAGTCACCCCACCAAGTCACTATCACCCACTGTCACTGTCTCCCACCCAGTCACTGTCACCCACCCAGTCACTGTCTCCCAGCCAGCTACTGTCAACCCAGTCACTGTCACCCACCCAGTCACTGTCAAGTCACTGTCACCCACCCAGTCACTGTCACCCACCCACTCACCCAGTCACTGTCACCCACCCACTCACCCAGTCACCCACCCAGTCACTGTCACCCACCCAGTCACTGTCTACCATCCACCCACCCAGTCACTGTCTACCATCCACCCACCCAGTCACTGTCTACCATCCACCCACCCAGTCACTGTCTACCATCCACCCACCCAGTCACTGTCTACCATCCACCCACCCAGTCACTGTCTACCATCCACCAACCCAGTCACTGTCTACCATCCACCCACCCAGTCACTGTCTACCATCAACCCACCCAGTCACTGTCTCCCATACACCCACCCACCCAGTCACTGTCTCCTACCCACCCAGTCACTGTCTCCAATAGTCACTCACCCACCCAGTCACTATCTAAGTCACTGAAAAGTCACTGTCTCCCACCCACCCAGTCACTGTCACCCACCCAGTCACTGTCACCCATCCACCCACCCAGTCACTGTCTACCATCCACCCACTCAGTCACTGTCTACCATCCACCCACCCAGTCACTGTCTACCATCCACCCACCCAGTCACTGTCTACCATCCACCCACCCAGTCACTGTCTACCATCCACCCACCCAGTCACTGTCTACCATCAACCCACCCAGTCACTGTCTACCATCCACCCACCCAGTCACTGTCTCCCATACACCCACCTAGTCACTGTCTCCTACCCACCCAGTCACTGTCTCCAATAGTCACTCACCCACCCAGTCACTATCTAAGTCACTGTCTCCCAAGTCACTGTCTAAGTCACTGTCTCCCACCCACCCAGTCACTGTCTCCCAGTCACCGTCAACCGTCTCCCAAACCGTCTCCCACCCACCGTCTCCCAAACCGACTCCCACCCACCATCTCCCAAACCATCACCCACCCACCGTCTCCCAAACCGTCTCCCAACCACCCACCCACCGTCTCCCAAACCATCTCCCACCCACCCACCGTCTCCCAAACAGTCTCCCATCCACCCACCGTCTCCCACCCACTGTCTCCCACCCACCGTCATTCACCCACCCAACATCATTCACGCACCCACCGTCATTTACTCACCCACCGTCATTCACCTACCCACCCACCATCATTCACCCACCGTCATTCATTCACCCACCCACTGTCATTCAACTGTCATTCACCAACCCACCCACTGTCATTCATTCACCAACCCACCCACTGTCATTCACCCACCCACCCACTGTCATTCAACTGTCATTCAACGGTCATTCACCCACCCACCCACCCACCCACTGTCATTCCCCCAACTGTCATTGAACTGTCATTCATACCCCCACCCACTGTCATTCACCCACCCACCCACCCACCCACTGTCATTCACCCACCCACCCACCCACCCACTGTCATTCACCCACCCACCCACTGTCATTCAACAGTCATTCAAACCATCCCACCCACCGTCATTCACCCACCCACCGTCATTCAACCATCCACCCACCAACCGTCATTCACCCACCCACCGTCATTCACCCACCCACTGTCATTCACCCACCCTCCCAATGTCATTCAACCCACTGTCATTCACCCACCCACTGTCATTCACCCACCCACTGTCATTCACCCACCCACTGTCATTCACCCACCCACCGTCATTCACCCACCCACCGTTATTCACCCACCCACTGTCATTCACCCACCCACCGACATTCACCCAACTGTCATTCTACTATCATTCACCCACCCAGTCCCTGTCATTCACCCACTCACCCACCCAGGCAGTCACATGTCTTTTGTTGAAAATATAAAAATAAACAGGTTGCATTGTAATTTTTTTTTCTGTATCACAATAAGAAAACAGTTAAGTAAAAGTTGTGCGCTAAAAGATATTTTTTCGTGGTCAGTGTGCTACGGGTTTGGGGTGGGGTGGGGGGGGGGGAGGGGCTTTGCTCCTTTCATTTGTCCCGGGCCCCATGATTTCTGTTGGCGGCCCTGTCCGGGTACGCCTGCTATTTAATGCTCAGGTTTGGGGTTTTTGAACTACACCTTGATAAAGCACTTGACGCTGCGGTTCAGAAGAAGGACGGGGGCGGCAACAAGGAGGCGGCCGCAACAGCTAAGCGCCATGGCGCGGCAGATTTTGTAATCCGCTTCTGACACCAGAGGCTCCCTTTCTGATGGAATTATCTACGAGCCAATCTCTAACTCACAGCACGTGAGTGTTTGTCTCCTTATAATTCAACTGTGATTTTTCCACACATTGACTATGTTTACAACCAGATAGTTTTAGAAGAAATCTTTGACGCTTTATTTTTCCTGGCTGCTGTATATTTCTATGTAGAAAGAACCAGGTAGGTGCTATCTTCCAGACGACTAGCCACATTTTTCATGTCATTATGATCATCCAAAAGGGAGACTTCGTGGTATTGTTCTAGGATATACAAGAATTCTCATATTTGTCTTTTTTGGACTTTTTTTTTTTTTTTTTTTTATAAATGGTTGCTCTACAAACCAAAGGCTGATCAGTACATTATAAATGGCATTAGGAGTTAAATCTAGTACTACCGAACAGAAAAAAAAAACCCCCACAGGATTTGTCAGGTTTTGCTGCTTTAAAGGAGCGTCTAACCCTAATGTAACTCTCTCACTTACACACAGGAAATCAAATCAAAGCATTCTTTAAAAGCTCCCTTAGCAATCATGAGTTTCACATTTAATCAAGAGAGAGCAAAACCATTACTTCATTAAAGGATAAACAGTATTTTGACATTCCGGGAAAAATATCTGAGGAGAGAAGCAAGGATCGCTTAACAGCAGCAACATAAAGTCCCAGAACTTATTGTTTACCCAAACACAAATGGAATTCATTATTTTACTACCGCTCACACATTAGCACACCCTCACACACTTAGACGAGATACAGATATAGCCAGCTTTATCTGCAACTTGACCCAGCGTATGTGCTGGTGAACCGCGGACCAAACGTGGAGTGTTCACAGCAAAGTGCAGAGCAGGGGGCAATTGCCCATCAGGATTAACACAGCGGGGGTCCCTGCGTCTGAATGGAACACCCCCTGTGTTAATCCTACTGTGCTGCAACAATCTGGAAGATCTGCGCAGTGAGAGTAGACAGGTTCAGTCACTCTCTCTGTTCATCTCTAATAGGCGACTGCGCTGCTTTAGTAGGGTGCCCATTCATTGCCATTGTGGTTATCTGTGCTCCCATTGAGGGCATATGTAACCACAGTGGCAATCAATGGGTGTATTAGCTATTATTTTTTGTTGTATTGTAGTTTAATGTTTATTTGATTACATTTTCTATTTTTTGTTTTTTTGCATCACAAATGGGCAAAGACGCTATTAGCCCCCTTTGGCTACTATGGCATTTGCTCATGTGGTTCAGCTCAAAAAAAACCCTGCTGCAATTAAAATAAAAGCAGCTTCATTGCTTCAGCTGCTATCCGCTAAGGGAATGAAATGGTTAATGAGGTAGAGGGGGTGGGTAAAGGGGGTAGTTGCCCCGGGGTGGGTGGTTAGGCCGCTCGCATGACCACTAATACACGCACAGATTGACACATAACAGATTCTTTAATCAAGTTTAAAACGCACATTTACAGATGTAGCAGATATTGTTGTGCCCGTTAACGTGATGGATTGCGTTAACGCTCGCGCGTTATTTAACAGTGGTGCTATTGAGAACAATGGTGAAGGAGAGACCACATCTGCTATTTAACGCGTTATTTTGTGTGTTAACTCACAGTAACTCAGGTAATTACGTCTGCTATATCGGTCATTGTCTCACTTTTAAACACATTTAACAAACTTTCCCATAAAACACGCTCAAAAAAACACTTTAATACTGATAAACACAAAGCTTAATACACTATATACCATACAAAGAAAAACAAACAGTCACTCGTTATACACACACACAGTCTCTTTCTCTGAAATGCTTTCATGCCCACCAAAGTGGGATAACAATTATAAAGCCTCCTTTAAATACAATCCTATAAATAGACTGCCTCCATTTTTGAGATGAAAATCCTAAAGTCAGCCTGTGTTTGTTCTTGGGATGGTAAAATCATGTTTCATGACCCAGCGGGCTTGACCCCACCTTCCAGAGCAGGCTTAATAAGGCAATGTTTAGATGGGATCCCAGCTTCTCTGCTCCTGTCCTGTCTCATAAACACTTGCAATGAACTTTTATTTTCAACAGCATTTTGAAACTATTCAAGAAGTATTGTTCTGGATATAGACAGAGAGTGAGGGGAGAATGATATGAACACTGCCCAAGGTGCTCTGTATAAAAGCATTCATTACACGCGCAACTAGCTATTCCTATCCTGCAGAGCTTGCAATCTAATTTACACACAGGGATACAAGATAAGCTGCCCAAAGTAACTCAGAGCTAGCGCTAGTCAGAATTAGGCATCTTTTACCCAGTGACTGAACTCTGAGGATAAGGGTATCAAGCACAGTTATACCCTAATATCGCCAATATGTGCTACGTATAAAAGACATTGAGATAGATACTATATATATATATATATATATATATATATATATATATATATATATATATATATATATATATATATAATCAACATCATCATCACATATTTTAAATTTTCACATTTCAGGTATTTCAAACCTAAAATGTTATTAGATCTTAATTTAAGTACAGGCATACCCCGCTTTAAGGACACTCACTTTAAGTACACTCGCGAGTAAGTACATTTTGCTCAATAGGCAAACAGCAGGTCACGCATGCGCCTGTCAGCACGTCCTGAACAGCAATACTGGCTCCCTACCTGTACCGAAGCTGTGCACAAGCGGGGAGACTATAGAGCCTGTTACACATGCATTATTTACATCAGTTATGCACGTATATGACAATTGCAGTACAGTACATGCATCGATAAGTGGGGAAAAGGTAGTGCTTCACTTTAAGTACATTTTCACTTTACATACATGCTCCGGTCCCATTGCGTACGTTAATGCGGGGTATGCCTGTACTATTGTTAAATAGATCAAGATGACCCGATCAAACAAATGACACAAAAACATGATACTTTTTGAACATTTTTTTATCCACTAATGATTCAATATTCAATATCCATGTGTGAAAAAGTATGTGAACCTTTAGATTCAGTACCGGGTAGCACCCCATTGAGCAGTAATGACTTCAACTACTATAAGTGTTTCCTGTAACGGCTGGTCAGTCTCACATTAGTTTTGATTAATTTTGGCCCATTCCTCCTTACAGAATTGCTTCAAGTCAGTGACATTTGAGGGCTTCCTTGCATGGACAGCTTGCTTCAGGTCTTGCCATAATATTCCGATGGGGTTTAGGTTTGGCCTTTGACTAGGCCATTCTAAAACGTGTATTTTCTTCTTCTGCAGCCATTCTTCTGTAGATCTGCTTGTATGTTTAGGATCATTGTATTGCTGCATGGCCCATTTTCAGTTTCAGCTCACAGACGGATGTCCTGCCATTCTCCTCTAGAATCTTCTGATACAATGCAGAATTCATGGTTGTGTCAGGTCCAGCTCCTGAGGCAGCAAAGCAGCCCCAAACCATCACACTCCCACCACCATGCATGATGGTTGGGATTAGGTTCTGTATAAATGCAGTGCTTGGTTTTCGCAAACATAATGTTTCTCATTGAGGCCAAAAAGTTCTACCTTTGACTCATCTGTCCTGAGAACATTGTTCCAGAAGTCTTGTGGATCATCTATGTGGTCTTTAGTGAACTTCAGATGGGCAGCCATGTTCTTTTTAGAGAGCAGTTATTTCTTCCTGGCTATCCTTCTATGAACACCGTTCTTGTTCAGTTTTTTTCTGATCTTTGAGTCATGAACACTCACATTAGCCAAGACAAGACTGGCCTGTAGATCCTTGGATGTTACTCTGGGGTTCTTTGTAACTTTCCTGATGATTTGCAGTTTTTTTTCTTGGAGAGATTTTGGTAGGACGACCGCTCCTGGGTAGAGTGTGGTCTTGAACTTTCTTCATTTGTCTGACAGTGGATTGGTGGGCTCTCAAATCTGAAGAGCATCAATAACTGCTTTTCTGAGGTCCTCAGAGATTTCTTTTGACATGTGTTTACACACCTGTACGGAGAAGACCAAGCGCACAAAATGTCAGATCTTTATATAGTGTGGGGCCTCTCAAACTCACACCTAATTATTTAAATACCTTATTCTAATTATCCCTTTTAATTTAGCTGATAAAACCAGGGTTTCACTTCCTTTTGCACATACCCTGACTCTTAATTATGCCTTTTTTGTCTAATTCATACATCATTTTGTTTCAATAGACATGGAATAGGTTAATATAAGCCCTATTAAATATGTAAGAAAAGACTGGTTTTGATTGAAGAAGGTTATTATGGAAAAACGATGACATTTCTGTAATTATTATTGGGATTCACAAACGTTTTCTCGCCACTTTAAGTCTATATACAGTATATGTAAATGCCATTGTTATTATTGATTGTTCATGGTAATCCAAGGGTATTGTGAACATCCATTCCTTTGTGTCAATGTATCAAGTTGTTTTTTGCCTTCTCTTACCCTCGTGAGCCTGGCTGCAGTTTGGGAAGAGTTTACAAACATAGCACGATTTAAATGGTGCACATAATATAACCAGACAAGAGCACAATCTCTCGAAATAAAAAAAAAGACCTTTTCACGGGTTCATGTCACAATAAGTTAGTGAAAAAAGTCTAATGGTAGAAAGCAGGTTGCAGGCCTGTCTGAGAGATGTGAATGTGCTCACAAGTGATATTTGTATTCGCTGTACGGTGGGGGGTTTTTGTCATTTTTTTTTTTACTCACCATAACTTATTTAATGCGTGGTTAAAAAAAGAGTCTGCAAGTTATAGGAATATTTGTATAGAAAATAGAAAAGTACCCATATTTTAATCCTACAGATCTACAATTTACGTTCTCTCGAGTGATTTGCTGATTTACTATTTTTTACTTTTTATAGCAGGAACATTTGCGTAGTAAACTGCGTCAGGTTTACACGTCTCTCCAGCGGCGGATTCCTAAATCTGCCGCCCCTCGGCACTTGCCTGCGTCGGCCGCCTCCTTTCTGCCGCCCTCCTGCTCTTTGGCATCCCAGCGTCAAATGACGCCGCGGACGTGACGTCGCATGGGGTCTCGTTGCCATGGAAACGCAACGGCATTTGCCGTCGCGTTGCCATGGCAACGAGGCACCATGTGACACCACGCTCGAGAATTCCGCGGTGTCATTTGATGCTGGGATGCCAAAGGAGCAGGAGGGCAGCAGAAAGGAGGAGGCCGACACAGGCAAGTGTCTTCCCATTATGTCCGATAGGCCCGAGAGTGCGGCAAAAGCTTATGGAGGTGGCAATTTTTGCCGCCTCCAAATTTTGCTGCTCTAGACCCGGGCTTAACGGGCCCAATGGGAATTAATCTGACACTGCGTCTCCATGTAAAAGACCAGATGTGTAAGGCAGCTTTCTAATGGGTGAGACTGACCTCAGATAAGGGAGACTTGCTGTATTCGACACATTACCCCCTAATAAATCCATTGTTGGCCAACTATGCTTGGTGACCCCTTAATATTGAAAAGGGTAACAATTATCTGTCACAGTCCCTAACTCGGTTCACTCTGTCCTTCCTGACGGTTTGTTTCTAGGTTTAATGTCCATGCCGACACAGTTTCTGCCACACACTTCTGTTTTCTCCTGTAAGTGAACTAGATGCTTAGAATTTAAGCCTGGACACTACAGAGCACCTAGTGACCCAGAATGTGCATACTTGGTGCATGAGTATTTAATGATTTATGATGTTTTTGTGTTGATTAAAACGTTCTGTGTGCATTAACTTCGATGCCCGAGAGATCGGCATTAAATGTAAGAATCAGTAGACGCTGACGCATGGGAACATTCTTGCACAGTACTAAAGACTGAAACAGAGACCCCCATCAAATATGGTGAGAAGTTAAAGTAATGCCCAATTATTGATGCAGTAACTTCCACTCGCCTCAATGGAACTTAATGCATTGGCTAACTGCATCTTACGTCACTTTTCACCATACGGCACAGGGACCGTAGTCCCCCAAGTTTCTTTCTACTTTGAAGTAACCTTTCCTGCTCCTGCATTTTACTGTCTTTCCCCTTTTCTAGTGCTGCCTCTGCCCCCTCTTGCCTCAAGCTTAATGTGCTAACTTCTAAACAGAAACATTGTTTACATTGCAAGTATTAACAGGCAATCTGTCTCCTCGGAAAAACCCTGCAGCTCCCGAGCGTCAGAGAGGTAAAGGAAGGCGGGGGATATATACACAGACAAAGGGCAGAATAGTGCTACATATACAGACACAGGGCACAGATAGAGATATTAAAAAACAGATCAGGAAGAATGGGGATATATATATATATATATCAGGTATTACCAGAAATTCATCCGGAAAGAAGAGACAGCACACAGCTACAGTAGGTAGATATGAGGATGTCCCTGAGGAAGGTCACATGTAGCTGACCGAAACGTCGGATGTAGTGCCTTGGTTTTTGTTACCTCAATATAATTGTCATATCTACCTGGCTGTGTGCTGTCTCTTCTTTCCGGATGAATTTCTGGTAATACCTGCTGTCTATTTATGCATATGGGATAAGCATCAGTATAACATTGTTTACAGAGTGCCTGCTGCCTTGTTATATATATATATATATATATATATATATATATATATATAAAACAAAAAATATATATAAACTAACGCCAAGATGTGTTAAACAATGTGGATGACAAATAAGGAAATTAAAAAATTATTCTTATAAAGATTGTATAAATATACTGTGATTACGTGCTCCATAGTGAACAATTTAAACTATACAACACATCAAAAATGCAAAAAAGTGAAAAGAAGTGATTAACCAGTCTTTTGAATGGAAGTCCTTCAATAGTATAACAATGAATACTGGTATGGGGGGATGTCCGGCAGCTCTCAAATAGGATGAACCACATCCAGGGGATACCTATGGAAAAAGAAGGAGAGAGAGCTCACGCCCCATAGCGTAAAATTGTACATTTCCAATAAATGTACACTTTTACGCTATGGGGCGTGCGCGCTCTCTCTTCATCTTTTCATATATATATATATATATATATATATATATATATATATATATATATATATATATATATATATATATATATATATATATATATATACAGTGTTCGACAAATCGCCCAACCAAAAAATCTACTCGCCACCTAGTCCCGCCCCCAACTTTGCCCCTAGTCCCGCCCCCAACCCCGCTTTAAAATAAAATATATAAATAAAATACATTTAATAAATTCCTAGTCAGAACAACATTCGTTTTTGTATTACATTATACTACAATTAGTCGTGTGTGTGTGTGTGTGTGTCAATGTCGGATCTAGAAATAAAAGCCAGATGTGAATGACTTGTTTCCTGAACCCCTTAACCAGTGTCTGGACGTCGGCGCTTCACAGAGAGAGACAGACAGACAGACAGACAGACAGACACACACACAGAGAGCGGCACACCCACACCCACACCCACACACACACACACACACAAACACAGAGAGAAAGAGAGACACACAAAGAAAGCGAGAGAATGAGAGACAGAGACAAATGAGAGACAAAGAGAGAGTGCGATAGAGAGCGAAGAAGAGAGTGCGACAGAGAGAGCGAAGAAGAGGGTGACAGAGAGAGGGAGAGGGTGACAGAGAGAGGGAGAGGGTGACAGAGAGAGGGCGACACAGGGAGAGGGCGACACAGGGAGAGGGCGACACAGGGAGACGGAGAGGGTGGGTCACAAAGGGAGAGGGTGACATGGAGAGGGAGAGGGAGGGTGACACAGGGAGCGGGACAGGGTGACACAGGGAGAGGGTGACACAGGGAGAGGGTGAGAGGGAGAGGAGGACACAGGGAGAGAGGGAGAGGGTGACACAGGGAGAGGGAGGGTGACACAGGGAGAGGGTGACACAGGGAGAGGGAGAGGGTGGGTGACACAGGGAGAGGGAGGGTGACACAGGGAGAGGGAGGGTGACAGGGAGAGGGGGAGGGTGACAGGGAGAGGGGGAGGATGACACAGGGACAGGGTGACACAGGGAGAGGGAGAGGGTGACACAGGGAGAGGGAGAGGGTGACACAGGGAGAGGGAGAGGGTGACACAGGGAGAGGGAGAGAGAGGGAGAGGGTGACACAGGGAGAGGGAGAGGGTGACACAGGGAGAGGGTGACACAGGGAGAGGGAGAGGGTGACACAGGGAGAGGGTGACACAGGGAGAGGGTGACACAGGGAGAGGGTGACACAGGGAGAGGGTGACACAGGGAGAGGGTGACACAGGGAGAGGGTGACACAGGGAGAGGGTGACACAGGGAGAGGGTGACACAGGGAGAGGGTGACACAGGGAGAGGGTGACACAGGGAGAGGGTGACACAGGGAGAGGGTGACACAGGGAGAGGGAGAGGGTGACACAGGGAGAGGGTGAGAGGGAGAGGGTGACACAGGGAGAGGGTGAGAGGGAGAGGGTGACACAGGGAGAGGGTGAGAGGGAGAGGGTGACACAGGGAGAGGGTGAGAGGGAGAGGGTGACACAGGGAGAGGGTGAGAGGGAGAGGGTGACACAGGGAGAGGGTGAGAGGGAGAGGGTGAGAGGGAGAGGGTGACACAGGGAGAGAGGGAGAGGGTGACACAGGGAGAGGGAGGGTGACACAGGGAGAGGGAGGGTAACACAGGGAGAGGGAGGGTGACACAGGGAGAGGGAGGGTGACACAGGGAGAGGGAGGGTGACACAGGGAGAGGGAGGGTGACACAGGGAGAGGGAGGGTGACACAGGGACACCCACACACACACAGAGAAAGAGAGACACACAGAGAAAGCGAGAGAATGAGAGACACACACTGAGAGAATGAGAGACAAAGAGAGAGTGCGACAGAGAGAGCGAAGAAGAGTGCGACAGAGAGGGAGAGGGTGACAGAGAGGGAGAGGGTGACAGAGAGAGGGAGAGGGTGACACAGGGAGAGGGCGACACAGGGAGAGGGCGACACAGGGAGAGGGTGACACAGGGAGACGGAGAGGGTGGGTCACACGGAGAGGGTGACACGGAGAGGGAGAGGGAGGGTGACACAGGGAGCGGGACAGGGTGACACAGGGAGAGCGTGACACAGGGAGAGGGTGAGAGGAAGAGGATGACACAGGGAGAGAGGGAGAGGGTGACACAGGGAGAGGGAGGGTGACACAGGGAGAGGGAGGGTGACACAGGGAGAGGGAGGGTGACACAGGGAGAGGGAGGGTGACACAGGGAGAGGGAGGGTGACACAGGGAGAGGGAGGGTGACACAGGGAGAGGGAGGGTGACACAGGGAGAGGGAGAGGGTGACACAGGGAGAGAGAGAGAGAGGGTGACACAGGGAGAGAGAGAGAGTGACACAGGGAGAGGGAGAGAGGGAGAGGGTGACACAGGGAGAGAGGGAGAGGGTGACACAGGGAGAGAGGGAGAGGGTGACACAGGGAGAGGGTGACACAGGGAGAGGGTGACACAGGGAGAGGGAGAGGGTGACACAGGGAGAGGGAGACACAGGGAGAGGGTGACACAGGGAGAGGGTGACACAGGGAGAGGGTGACACAGGGAGAGGGAGAGAGGGTGACACACTCACAGACACCCACTCTCACTCAGACAAACTCACACTCACACACACACAGTCTGTCACTCACACACACACACACAGTCTGTCACTCACACACACAAACACTCACCCGCAAGGCAGGGGGTCGCACATGGCAGCAGTGGGGCCTCCGCACGGCTGGAGGGCCTCTGGAAGGCAGGGGGGGTCGCACATGGCAGCGGGGGCCTCAGCACGGTAGGAGGGCCTCTGCAAGGGGCCGCGCCACGCCGCCGCCGCCGCAGTATTCCCTGATAGAATAGAGGAGGGCCGGTAGGGGATTTCCCCTGCTTAGAGCAGGGAGAGGCTCCGGTTAGGGGATTTCCCCTGCTTAGAGCAGGGAGAGGCTCGGGTTAGGGGATGTCCCCTGCTTAGAGCAGGGAGAGGCTCGGGTTAGGGGATTTCCCCTGCTTAGAGCAGGGAGAGGCACGCGTGGGGTGAGGGGGGGGGGTCACGGAGGCCGGGAGAGATTGGTGTGAGGGGGAGGGGGGGGGGTGGTGGTGGTGGTGGATGGCCCGATGGGAGGGGTGGTGGATGGCCCGATGGGAGGGGGTGGTGCATGGCCCGATGGGAGGGGGGGTGGATGGCCCGATGGGAGGGGGTGGTGGATGGCCCAATGCGAGGGGGGACGGATGGCCCGATGGGAGGGAGGGAGGGGGGGGTGACAGATGGCCCTGCAGGGGCCTGAGGCGTGGAAGGGGCTGGCTGCCGGAAGGGGGAGGAGTGGAAGAGTTGAGGAGGGAAAGTTGCTGAGAGGCGGGGGAGGAGCGAAGGCACTGCTCAGAGAGCCGGAGGCGGGGTAATCTCCCCCAACAACATGAACCCGCCTCCGGCTTTTTTTTTTCTCCAGCGCGAGCGCGGGAAATTTAAAAAATACACGTGTGCTGCTTGGGCCAATATTTACTCGCCCGGGGGTTAAATCCACACGCCCCGGGCGTATAAATGTATATAATTGTCGAACACTGTATATATATATATATATATATATATATATATATATATATATATATATATATATATATATATATATATATATATACTGTATATATACACACTGGCACAGGTTCTATAATGGGAAAGAAAACAAGTAAATACAGAGGGTAGAATAATTAGGGTATATACACATAGGGTAGAACATACAGGTCCCTATATAGTACAGTACACATGGTGGGAATACATAGTATGCAAAGAAAGAGGGCTGACGGCTAAGAGGTAGACACCCACAGCAGAAAGACAGGACAAGTTGTAGACACAAAAGTTAAAATAAGGCAGCCTATACAAAACAGATAATTACAGTAGAGGTATAAAAGTAACGGGCAGAAGTACAGCACAGTAAAAAAAAGACAAGGCACAAAACATACACAAACAGACACAGGGCATGCATATGTAGCCAGGTCTCCCCAGCACGCCCGCACCCCCCTCACCTAACTGCCGATCGCGGGGGCCGCCGCGTCCAATGGCGGCTCCGTTCGGCGATGGCAGGGGAGAGGGCGGTCAGGTCCCGGCTCGGGGGTTGCCAGGGACGCGTGCGGCCGGTTGCCAAGGCCGCACGCGCGTCTCAGGGCTCCCGGCGCTCCCGGAGCCGGGTGAATAGGGCGCCGCCATGTTGCGCCGGGTCGCGCATGCGCAGTGAGTCCCCGGCGGCCCGAGATAGTCGCGCATGCGCAGAAGATCGCGCGAGGGCAGGGAACAGTTGCGTGAGGGCAGGGAAAGCGCAGGAGAGTCACGCGAGAGTAAGGGTAGCTAGTGAGAGGCTGCGGCGGCCATTAGGGGTTAGTACAGGCGCAGGGAAGGCGCGCACGCGGCCCCAATGTAAGTACAGCCTCCACGGGACTACAATTCCCATGAGGCTTAGGGCCAAGCACATCAGGTGCTTCATAGGAGCCAATAGGGCTGCAGGACTGCCAGGAGAGCAAGTGGATACATTTCGCGGGCAGAGAGCTGCGTGAGTCAGTCAGAGCAAGGTCAGAGACCGGAGCAGACAAGGGAAGGAGGTAGGGTGCAGGAGAGAGGGACTCCCCTGTATTAGGCCAGCACCCCCTTGGTCCAAGATAGCTCAGCTCCCCAGTAAGTGAGTGTTGCCAGGGGCAGCCCTCAGGTTAGGGACCCCGTCACTTATATTAGTGGGAGCTGGGAAAGGAAGGTGACAGAGAGTTGGAGTCAGGGAGCTGTAGAGAAGAGAGGGTGCGGGGAGCGAGTGCAGCTTCTGCCCCATATAGGTACCTACACCCCAGGTAGGCCCCAACTCCCCACTAGTTGGGTGGGTAAGTGCTTAGGGAGGCCCAAGATAGGGACGCTGCCCTTAGTGCTGCACTGTCAGAGTCACAGCGGGCAGTGCTGTGAGGTCTGACAGGCAGGCACCTTGTTTAGCAGCACGTTGGCTGTTAGAGTTAGTGAGGCTTAGGGACGTGGGTAGTTAGGGGAGTGGGACAGGTCCTGACCCCTTAGGCCCATAGGAGTATCCCAAGCCATCATAGGTTGCTGTATTATAGGGACGGCCTATAGTGCAGCACATGCCCCTTATGTAGGTAGGGACACAGAGAAGTATTGCTGTTCCCGTGAGGCGGTTGGACCCACGTTGGGGTCCACAGAGACTGTTCCGGAGTGGGACCGCTCTAGCGGTCCACGTACAAGGAGTGCCGTGGAGGATCAGAAGGAGGCATCGCCCGACTGATCCTTTGAGAAGCTTGTTGCTGACCCGAGCACCGGAGTGCTCGGCAGGTATTATACCAACACATGTGCACCAACAGGCCTATAGGTTCTTAGTGACTGCGCAGTCACCCATTGACTATCTCTGTAGGAGTACGGGACATTGGGTGGGGTTCTTGGGACACTGGGTGGGATCACCTGGTGTCGGGGAATCGTCCTGCGAGACGTCACTGTTAGTGTCTCCTCGTGAGAGAGACACAGGTTATTATTCTTTGTAAGTAAAGTCGTTAGTTATATAATCACTGTGTGTGTGGTTTCTGAGTGGATTCCTATGTAGGGTCATTCTACACTTCCCTAGAATCCTACATAGGTGGAGGCGCTGAAAGAAGATACGTTCCAGAGGATTCACCCCAGGCTCTCACTAGCGGAAGCTCAGACCTCCTGTGAGCCTGCAGGTATACGCACCACACCGGTAACACCGCATGTTCTACTCACCCACACTATATATGCGATTGGGTGGGGTGGAATACCCGTTACACATATATGGGTTATTGGGGCAAGAAGGCGGGGTATATAGAGACAGGGCAATAGAATCCGTGCATAGGATTGGTTAGGTTAGTCTGTATGGGGGTCTGAAAGTGATCGCTGTGCAACACATCATATATTATGAAACACACCGAGTACATCACATGGGTATTAATGATTTGCAATAATGAGTGTTCTGCGGGAGGAGAGCTTTTCTCTTGCTTTGTTTGGCACAGATTACACTAAGGGTTCACGTTTCCTTCTGCAAAACAGCCTGTTCTTAGAGTTCAAGGGCTTAAAATACATTTTCTGGCTGACCCATACCGAGCTTGTGGGTTTGTGCAAATATGGCTTGGAGGGAAATGTAGAGATGGGAAAAATATTATCCAAGTAGAGTGAGGCCTGGGCGGGGGGAGAGAAGTGTGAGAAAACCTCTACCAGACCCATTTCTCAATTGTAATAAGAACCCATCTCGTTCAGGGCTAAAAAAATGATTACACTGCAGCACTGAGCAATACGGATAACTGTATTTCGTTATGTTCTTCCAATGGTCTCCCAGCGGTATCAATGTTAGAAAATCCATTTTTTGTTGGTAATTATTAATTAATTAAAATTAACACTGATTTTGAAAACCGTCAATAACATTTGAAAGTGATTTTCATATTGGTGAAGTTGTCTAGAGCAGGGGTGCACAATCTTTTCTCCCTGCGCCCCCATGCTGGCTGTCCCCCCTTCCTTCCACCCCCCTCCTTAACTTGGCTCTGGTGTTCTGACGTCAGGTCGCCATGGCAACGCGACGGCACGTGACCACATGGCTTCATTTAACACCACAATGCCATGGTGATGCGTCATCAGAAGCCGTCGGAGCCAAAAGTAAGAGAGAGTGACTAAGGTCTTTGCTGGCATTTAATTTAAATGCCTTCGGGAAGAGCGCAGGGCCTCTGTGACCCCTGAACCCCCGGCAGAGAATCTCACGCCCCCCCCCCCCAGTTTGCGCACCCCTGGTCTAGAGCATGATGCTGATAGCGTCGTTATCACCAGGCAAATTGTGATTAACATTGTAACCCCCTGTGTGTGAGCTCACACTGTCACACTGCCCTCTGGCAGGTTCCTCTCAATGTGACTGTGACTGTGATGGACATGAGAGCAGTCAATATCGGCTATGGAAGAGGAAGGACTATGAGGGAGAGGAGCACAGCAGGTTCGTTCGAGGTCTGCAGAGAGAGTACATGTATGCACATGATGACAGGAGCTGAAAGCTACAGTTCCAAAGTGGAAAAGAGATCACGCGGGGACCCTCACCGGCTATAAAGACACAGTGGTACCGAAGCATCTTTTGAAGAACAGGCCTGCAACAGGTTCAGTATAACACAAGCTCCCAAGGTGTGTTGGCACTATCGTAGGCCAACATACTCAGGATTGGGTGGTTACTACACCACTGATACTGACTCACACTCGCGCAGCGCTATTTGGGATTGTGTGGAAAGTGTAAACAGTGTAGTGATCCTCTGCTGAGAATCATAAGTTATTAAGTATGTGTTAAACTAGTTGAATTACCCATACTGTGTTGGTATTATACCTGTCGTCTGACCGCAGATCACATGTGGCCCAGTAAGGGACAAAGAACTCAGGCCCCAGCCTCAGCGATAGTTGTAAGCCTGAGAGCTAAAAGTAGAGGGGTTACATTGGAGCCGCTGCTGAGATTCATGTTTTGATTTATTTAGTGGTACACACTATATAAATTTCCCAGTTGTACGGTCAGACATTGGCACGGTTACAGAAGTCATTAAGACGGTCACCCCATAACACCTAAACTTCTATTTTGTCCTATCATGCCCATTTTAGGTGATTGGTGCACACAGGACGGCCTAGACTGTGATAAGGCACTGCTTCTAACGGTCCTAGATACAACTGAGGATACAAGAGTTAATGGAGTACTCAGAGCAGACCCCCTGTCGGAACAGGCCCGCATTCAAGGAAATTTTTTATGCTATAATAATACAACTGCATATGTATTGTGTACGTGTGAAGAAGATATTGACCCGAACAAGGTGCCCAATAGCATTGCGGGGAGGGACCAGGAGATGTTGGGTGTTACTGTGGGATGTAAAACTGTCGCAGGCCCTAGCAATGTTACGGCACACAACATAGATCAGACCAGAGAGTTCCTAGCTAACGAGGGGGCCACAATGGAAGAGTTCCGTAATGAGATGTTCCTTGAAATATCCACTTCCTCTATGGGACATGCTCCAGCTTCCCCCGAGACCTTTATCACAGCCATGGGACAGTTAGTGGAGAAATCCATGCACTCTGCAGGGGAGAACAATTACTATAGGAGGCTACGAATCTTCTAAGGAGCAAGTCCAATTCCCCATAGTGTGGATGATTTTGAAAGTTGGATAGAGCAGGCCACGCAGATAGTGCAGAAATGGGGGGGGGGGGGATTCAGACCAAAACAAGAAGATCTGGATTGCGAAAATCCTAGAGGGGCCCACATTAGCCATATTGAGGGCTTTCGGAGAAGGAAATGCGGTAAGTACCCTAGCGACTATCTGAGGGCATTATAAAAAAACATTTGGCACCACTAAAAATGGGGAGGAACTGTATTTTAGATTCCGGGGGAATGTCCCAGTATGAAGGTGACAAACTGAGTTCTTGCGCAGACTGGAGGTGGCCCCACTGAAGGTAGTGAGGAATAAGGGTATCCCCCCACATCGGGTGGATTGCACCCGGATAGAACAATTGATCCTGGGAGCACCACCTGGGGACATAATGAACCTCTATTTGAGGGTAGAGTTTGAAGAGCTATGAGAAATACAAGATGAGAAAGAACAGATGGTTGTGCCCCACCCAACCGCAAGGTGGTCCCACTGAGAGTGTAGCAGCAGCTAGCCAATGAGGATCCGGAGATAGCGCAGTGGGCACCTTGCCCACCAAGGAAAGACTGACACGAGCCATGACTCCAAATGAGGAGCGGCTGAGCAGGAGAGCCCACAAAAGAGGTGGCAGAATTGATGAAATTCCATGCGCCATGGGAGAGGTGGCTAGTGCGAATAGTCGAGAGGAACAGTTGGAAAAAGCACAGTGGTCATCCCATACAGAGCAAACCCCCAGGTGGGGGAAGAAGCCATGGAGAAATCTGGATCCCAAAACCAGAGAGCCAGATTTGTGATATAGATGTGGAGAAGAAGGACACTATGCCAGTCAGTGCCGGAACAGCGAGAATCTACCACAGCTAGTGAAGCAATTCAACCGCTTTCGTTCTGCCTCGGGAAATGACCTAGGGACCCATTGAAGGAGCATACTGGGTCCTGAGTGCAGAAACGCTCTGTTAGAACGGCACCCGCTAGAGATCCATCAAGAGATTCCCACTTAACCAGGAGAGTACTAGGGCCCTCAGCACGAGTGAAAGCAAAGATTGAAGGACAAGTATGCAACATCCTCTTGGATAGTGGGTCACTAGTATCCATAATTCTGAAGCTCTGATACGACCAGTACCTAAAATACCTGCCGTTGCAACCACTGAAGAGCTTGGTTGTTTGGGGCCTCAGTGACATCAGCTACCCTTGTCTGCGGTATGTAGTGGTGAATCTTGAGTTTCCCAAGAAATTAACTGGAATAGAAGGACCATTGACGGTGGTGGCTCTCATAGGCTCTGAAGTCCGATGCAATGAGGAGACAGGGGCTATAATTGGCACAAATGCAAATATTTTTGTACAACTAGTAAAATGGTGCCAGACCATTAGTGGAAACGATCATGGCCGGGCATTGACCATCCATCCTTTGTGTTTGATGGCCTACCAGTGGAGAGAGAAAAAAAGACAGGGCTCAGAGTGAGGGGCCCTTGGGGGAGATTATGTGGGCAGGACCACGCCCAGTGCAAGTGCCCCCCCAACAGCATACAAAGAATAACTAGAAAAGTGACACAGGCAATACATAGAAGGAACCACTATAATGATTGATAGTCCACCCCATGGATGATACCCTGGAGTACTACTAGTAAAGGCCGGAGTGCTGCCCTTAAAGAAAGGGAAAATTGACACACTGGGAGTAGAAGTAAGAAATGAGACAGCCCATGTGTGTGTGGATATGAAGAGGCGCGGTTGTGGCATACCTGTATAGTGCTGAGGTGATGGGCCCCAAAGGGACAAGAAAATCCCAGGGGAATAGATTGACCCCGGATATGTTCAATTTTTGACAGCCCTGCTCCAGAACACTGGAAGAAATGGCTGCAAGAAAAATATTGCTTATTCCAGAGGGTTTCTCCACTCAAAAATGGGATGTAGGAAAAGCCCATGGTGTGGAACACCAGGTCTGTCTTCATGATGTTCGCCCTTTCAGGGAAAGGTCATGGAGATTGGCCCTGGAACATTAGTAGGTAAAAAAAGGTTGTAGGGTGCTCAAACCCCAGGTAATTTCATCCAAAACAAATTGTAATAAGGCACTAACTCTGGAGATACCAGTGGGAGTGGGTAGGTAACATTAGACTTGTAAGTAACCAAATGACGTTAGTCAACACTTAACTATGACGGTCTAAACCATAAAACCCACTCACGTCATCTCCAGGGGTGAGTACTGGCGTGCCAGCCACAGAAGATCCAGAATCCAGATGCAGCAAGTAGAAAAAACGAATGGCGCACAGCCAGGGAGTCAGGTGTAAAGCAAAAAAGTTACCTTTAATCAGTGCATGGTTGGAGACAAGTACACCCCTTGGGGGACAAAAGCAGGAACCTCCTACGCGTTTCGGACCAACAGGTCCTTTATCAAGGAGTCTGGGGTGTGCATGGATGAGGTGTATTATATACCTAGCTCTTAATGAGGTTAATTACAGAAAACTGTGTAAAATCGCGCCATACGCCTAGTGCGCATGCGCATGACGTCACGGGGCGCCGATCCACCATCCCTAAGGATTATGGGTATGGACCGCCCCCTGCTGCCATCCGCGCATGCCCACATCAGACCTGAGGCTCAGGGCAGTCCAGATTGATCTCTGCCTCCATATCCGCCCATAGTGACGTCACTGCGGACCCGTGATAGGCTGAGGCACATAGCTGCACCACCAATGGACACGATGGGCAGACGATGTAGCCCCAATCACAAAGGCTCCTGCAGGCGTCTACAAATGGGCTTTACAGAGAGCAAAGTGTAAGAAAACATAGAAAAGATCAAGTTAAATACACAGTGTGAGCAAACTAAATCAAAAGTCATTTTCCTAAATGCTCACATTGTGAATAATACATCTCCTCCCTGCAAATCCCACAGATACAAAAAAACATAGTGTATATAAAAACGGACCACAAAATTTAGTCCACATCAATATTAGACGTTCTAATCACAACATATCACGTCTCACTTAAAAATTATACATAGAAAAATATTAAAAACAAAATGGTACAATCAAAAGACTTTGTATACTATGTCTTTTTTATCTCTTCAATTGCCTCCAAGGGGAGGAAGAATCAACTGTGTTTATTACATGTATTTAACAATAACAATCCATCTAGGCTAGATTTTTGAGTTGTAGTGATCGATATCAAGTAATGCCAAAATAGATAACAGTATATTTTTAATATAATTTAATTTAAGGCAACTATGGTTGTTGGGAATGGTCAATGTTGTCTACCATATAAGTCATAAAGACTCAGCCATATACCAGGACGTAATGCAATTCTGACGCTAATAGTGGCTTCTAGTACATCCCATTAGAGAACAGTATCCTAATAAACTGATAATTATGTCCTAGGATTTCAAGAAGTGGCCTAAGTTCCATTCTACATTTAGACCGCAGGGTGCTCTGGTCTGGAGCATAAAGATCCAGTATGCCTCCCTGCGGTCCAAAAGGTTGAGTAAATCCCCTCCTCTTTCTCTCATGAAGATTTTTTCAATTCCCTGAACTTTTAACCCCCTGATATCACCTTTAGGGCAAATTGAAAAATGTTTGGGGACGGGGTGAGATGTGTCCCCCTTTTTAATTAATCTGACATGTTCAAGTATCCTATTCTTAAGGGGTCTGATTGTCCTTCCTACGTACTTGATTCCACACCCACAGGTTAGAAGGTAAATCACATATTGTGTGTTACAATTTATAAAAGATTTTATCGGGAATTCCTGATTGGACATACAACCCCTGAAATGTTGTGAAGGAGTCATAAACTGACAAATTTTACAGCCCCCACATCTGTATGTGCCCTTAGTTACAAATTTTCTAGTAGATGGAGGAGAAGAGGCAACATAGCTAGGTGATATATAAGTTGCGATGGTTTTCGCTTTACGATAGACGAAACGGGGGCCCTTCTTGACACAGTCTTTTAAACTCCCATCCATCAGGAGGATGTTCCAATGTTTACGAATTATGTTTTGGACGCCCTGACTACGTTTATTGTATTGCGTAATCATAAGGGGAACATCCTCTTTTGAGATGTCGGTACCCTTGCTATTGTTAATGGGTACTACTGCATCCTTGTATGGATCACCCTGTCTAATTTTAAAGAGATCCTCCCTGTTAGTTAATGCCACTTCTTGGCGAGTATTGATTAGATGCTTCATATTATAGCCTCTCTGCTGGAAGCGATGGCACAATTCCTCAGACTGACGAGAAAAACCCTCCTCTGTGGAGCAGTTTCTCCTCAGTCTGAGGAATTGGCCCTTGGGGATCCCCCTAATCACAGCAGGTGGGTGACAGCTGTCAGCTCTTAATAGCATGTTCCTTGTATTAGGTTTTCTAAATGTCTCGGTTTGAATTTGACCTTCAATGTCGATAAACAAACGAAGGTCCAGATAGTCAATGTGATGTGTATTGAGATTGTGAGTGAAAGCTAAATTTAGATCATTAGTGTTAATATATTTTAAAAAATTGTGCAGTGTGTCTAAATCCCCATCCCAAATCATAATCAGGTCATCGATAAACCTTCTATAAAAAGTGATATGTTTCCGAAAAGGATTTGTGCTTGTAAAAATAAAAAGTGACTCCCCACCACCCCATAAACAAATTAGCGTACACCGGTGCAAAACTCGTGCCCATTGCCGTACCTCGTTGCTGTAAATAAAAAATGTGGTCAAATAAAAAATAATTGTGCGTCAGTAGAAATTTTATGGCATCCAAAATAAATGCTGTGTGAAATTGATTGCTATCTGGACCCCCGATGAAATGATTAACAGCTGCCACCCCCTGGTCGTGTCTGATGACTGAATAGAGGGACGTGACGTACATGGTTACCCAAATAGAATGTGGGTTCCATGTTACATTTCTTAATTTAGTGATGAGGTCCCCTGAATCCAACAGAAAGGAGGGTAGATCCCTGACAAAAGATTGCAGGAATTGATCAATGTATTTAGATAAGCCATCTCCCAAAGATCCAATAGACGAAATGATTGGTCTCCCCGGGGGGTCGACCAATGTCTTATGGACCTTTGGGAGATGGTAACTTTTTTGCTTTACACCTGACTCCCTGGCTGTGCGCCATTCGTTTTTTCTACTTGATGTGGAACATGTGAGACGACATCTCCAGGAATCAATGGGGGCTGGCATAAAAGCCCTTACACATCACCTATAGTGGTGTCCCAGAAGAAAATGGAGTGGTAAGAATGTACATTAATTATCTCACACTGAACAAAAAGACCACTCCACAATCAATCGATATATCAATATACCATGGCACGTATAGAGGATGCATTGGATTGCCTCACCAGGAGCAAATGGTTTTCGGTCTTGGACCTCCAAGTGGATATTACCAGATCCCAATGTGCAAGCAAGATAAAGAAAAGACCGATTTTATATGCCTGTTGGGGTTTACCAATTTGAGAGAGATATGGAGGGGCATTGGGAAGAAATTGCTGCAAGCACTTTGCAAGCAATTGAGGTGCCAAGACAGATCACAACTGCAAATCTAAATAGAATGGCTGAGAGTCTGGGGATATTTCCCACCACGTTACCCCTAGTATACTCTCACCTTGCAGAGTTAACTATGAAAAGGTTACCCCGACTATCACAAGCTCAACGGATAGACCCTGGTTTGAGAGGTGTGGTCAGCCTTGAGGGACAAGAAGTCACAACACACTATAACTAGGTGACTGGTGCTTCCTTACAAGTATAGACAGGTGGAACTACATTCTCTCGACCACCTGGGCAAAGGCAAGATGTTGGGATTAGTGAAAGACCAATTCTATTGGCTCCAAAAGGCTCGGCATGTTGAAGAGGAGAACTGTGGAAGGTGTGTGCCTAGAAAGACTTTGCCTACGAGAACCGCACAATTGACAAATATCACCAGCAGTGGTTCACTGGATTTGGTCTGCATGACTTCCTGTCCTTCGAGCCAGACAGCAAGAATACCAGTAATACCCTAGTGGTTATAGATATTTTTACCCGGTATGCATAAGCATTCCAGACAAAGGATCAATGATCTACTACGGTCACCAAAGCGCTGTGGGACAAGTACTTTATCCATTATTGATTGCCAACTAGGAGATTCCAATCAAGGGTGGGATTTTGAAAGCCGATTTATCAAGGAATTACTGCACATCTGTGGAATAAAGAAATCCCAAACAACGCCTTACCATCCACAGAGGGATCCGCAACCTGAGAGATTCAATGGACCCTATTGAATTTGATGGGCACATTAAATACTCACTGGAAGGAAAGATGGAGTCAGCATGAGCACAACTTAGTAAATGCGTATAGCTGCACCAGAAATGACTCTAAAGAGTATTCGCCCTACTACCTGATGTTTGGACGGGAAGTCCGATTACTCATCGACCTGTGTTTTGAAGTGGCAGCCGATGGCACATCCCCAACCACGTACATGCAGAATGTAAAGAGGCTCAAGGAACAGTTGCAAGAACCATACAGACTGGCCACTACTGCTGCTGATATGACTAATCGATGGCAATAAAAGAAGTTATGACAAGGGGGTACACGGACAAGAGCTAAAAATGCAGGCAGAGTCTTAATCCGAAATCTGGTGATACCCGGTAAACACAATATAGCGAATCGCTGGAAACCAGAGACTTATGTGGTAGTATAGAAACTACAAGACTTTCAGTGTATTGAGTAAAGCCTGAAAAAGGAAGTGGGCCAACGAGAAACCTACATAGCAATCATCTTTTGTCAACAGGTCAGTTAGTACGATGTCCGAGAAAGAAAGTATACCAGGAATAGCAAATAAACGTAGGAGAAGTGATCGACAGAACAGAGGACAGGGTCCTGGGACTAGCCCATTAAAACAATATAGGCAGGATAGTGACGAGGAGTCAGATCAGGATGGGGGATACCAAGAAGGGAGAATGTGATGGCATATAACCAATATCTTATTGATGTGAAAAATCATAAGGTGGTCTGTAACTTAAGAGGGGGGTTCCCAACATTTCCCTGCATGCTGCACATAAACCTGTTTTTTTCTAATTACATATCTTCGGTTATTTTCTAAAACGGAGAAACCAGTGTATTGAAACGGTTTACTATGGGAGTTGTATTTTACATGCAGATAGATGCACAAGAAAATATTAAATCGTACAATCGGCCCTTTGTTGAATATAGCTGGCTCTGTGCATATGTACAGTATACAAAGCTCTGCTGGAGACAATATCTAAATCTAGTTCTCCCAGCCCCCTCATGCGCTGCCCAATATTTTCCTTGCAGACCTCCAGACGTCTAAATAGAACATATGTGCCCAAATTTGGATTTTTTCTCTAGTCTAGTCAATAAGACATCCCAAATAAAGCTACACATCTCCTCCCCTAGTGAGCACTGCAAAGTGGCAGCGAGCAATGCTTAATCCTTCAACTGATGATGAGCATTATAGATCTGTAGCGTTGCTTAACCCTTGCCATGCTAGCAAGATAGATTTAAAGGTGCAGTCCTTCCTGCACATGTATTGTTTTATTTCTTGGAAGACACACCATGCTGTACGATCGGGTCTCTGATATCACCTCTATAATTTTTACTTGCTAACTTTTTTTGTTAAGCCGTGTATTTTATTCCTAAAAAAATTAGCCCAAAACCTCAATTTAAATGGCTGTTGCCCCTCTGTGACATAGTTGCAAGCGATCAGTGACACAGTTGGACAACTAAGGCCTGGGACATGGTACAGCAGACCCCGCTGAGCCGCGCTGAGCAGATGCACTTACCCCCTGCATCTGTAATCAGTGCGGCTTTAGGAGCCGCTTCCGCAGGAGGCTCAGAAAATTGCAGGAGACAGGATTAAAATTTCCGCGCTGAGGGGAGCGGAGGAGCGGTCACGTGACCGCAAACATCCAATGGAAACGAGGGACTAGCCCCGCCTCCCGCCATGCCTCCGTCACCCCTTCGTCCCCCTCCGCCCACTAAGCGCGCTCACTGCCTCGCCTGCCAGGACGCAAAAAAGCACCGGCTTGAGCAGGGGAGGCAGAGCAGGAGCATGGCTCAGCGCGGCCCGAGGCACCATGCCCGAGGCCTTAGAATCTTATCTGAGAAGTTCAGGATAAGACTGCTTTATAGTCTGCATGCTCTGTGCTAGTTCTTGGCGTGGTGAAGCAAAGCAGATGTGAAGTGCAGGAGCTGACATGTGAACACTGTACTGGAGGCTTCGGGCCTTTTAAAATACAAAATAAAAATGAAAAAAAGCTACTAAAAAAATGTATATATTTCTTTAAAAAGCATCACATTCAGCTTGATTGGGGGAGGGGGAAACTGTATATTAGACCCTGCTGGAGAAAGCTGCCAAACATTACATGGCAATGGTTAACTGTTTTCCTGTTTAGCCACTCTCTGCATAGGATTGCCAGGTGTCCAGTATTGAACCGGACTGTCCTGTATTTGGACACTCTGTCCAGTAAAAAAGGAGAGGTAATACTGGACATGTATGTGTCCGGTATTACCTCTCTGGACATAGTGGCCTGACTGGCTTGGGGGGGCCGTGGGATTTCCCGAACAGAAGGGAGCAGGGCTTTTGCTAGGGGGCTGGGCAGCTTCCTCCATCCTGATTGGCTGCATTACCCAGAAGCAGCAAATCAGGAAGAGGAGTCAAGAGCCTGGGGGTGGGGCCAAGTAGAGGAGGATACACCATGGAGGTGAGAGGGTGTGTGAAGGTGTCTTGCGCGTATCGCACCTTTCACCATTGTGTCCAGTATTTCTGGAGAAGCCACCTGGCAACCCTACCGCTCTGAGAAGCAGCACATTGCATATTTATTCAGGGAAACAGTTACAAAGTGCTGAGTGGACCTTGCTAGTGCTTAGAGACCTTCCACTTCTAGAGACACCCCATAGAACAGTATATATCAATACTCAGCCCTTCCCATGAGTCTCATTATAGGATCAAGTATTACAGCGTTAATTAGAATGTTAAAAAATCCCTACACAACATTACCGTGTGCACAGATGCAAATAGAACAATTGCCTGACAATGTTTACAATGTATGTTGTGCCTTAGGCCTGGGACATAGCAGGTTCAGCCGCGCTGAGCCGCGCTCCTGCTCTGCCTCGCCTGCTCAAAATGGTGCTTTTTCCTGTCCTGGCAGGCGAGGCAGTGAGCGCGCTCTGGGGGCGGGGCGGAGTAGAGGCGGAGCGGAGGCATGTCAGGAGGCGGAGCGGGAGGTGGGGCTAGTCCCTCGCTCCCATTGGCTGTGAGCGGTCACGTGACCGCTCCTCCGCTTCCCCGAGTGGCAAATTTGAAACTTGCCTGTCTCGGCAAAGTTTCTGAGCCTCCGCACGCATCCGCACGCATGCGGAAGGGGATACTATAGCCGCGCTGATGACAAATGCAGGGGGTTAGTGCATCTGCTCAGCGCGGCTCAGCCCGGCTCAGCGAGGCTGAACCTACTATGTCCCAGGCCTTAGTCACAGGGAGGTAAACTCACATGTCAACAGTCACAAGGAGCTCACCCTGGGATTGAAACCCCTTGTCTGCATCTGCATTATAGGCAGCAAAAGTACCATTAGGCTGCATGTGATTTTCTTCAGTCCGTGAGATATTTAACCATTTCCCTGCTGAAGAGATTTGCCTAGCTATGTACCCACTTACTGGCAGAAAGATATCGTAAATCCCCTTTGGCTACAAACATGTGAATAACATTGCACAGCAGCAGTGTGCAGGACTAAAGCTCAGGGGGCCTCTTTGGGAAGGAGCGCTGTATGAAATGTCTTCCGTTTATATTTTCTTGTTCCCTTCCTTCTGCAGGATGAAAATAAAGCGCTGGAAAAAAAGAAAAGTTGGTATGAGCCCTTCCTCCCCTCGCTCCCTTTTCAGCATTCTTGCCTGACTCCCCCCTCTCCTTCGCTCCTTGCTTGGGGCTTATCAAATTTGGCAGTGTTTAAGGGCTGAGTTTCCATCTCACCAAAAAAGATCAAAACCTTCTAATTGGTTGTGGCCGTAGACTATCTTTCCTTCCCCTCATGTCTAAACATTGCTTCCAAATGTTGATATAATGATAATAAAGGCAGCTGGCCAGTAGAACCATCCAAGGCAGCACTGGCAGCACAGAGGAGACACAAATACCCAGAATATGCAGAGTACACGTAATGTTTATAAAGAGCATATACCTGCTCCTAATAAACAGTGTGTATCAATTTCTAACATAGCGTATACACACTGCGAGCGCACAGCATATACACACTGCGAGCGCACAGCATATACACACTGCGAGCACACAGCATTTATATAGAGTTGTGTGAAAAAGAAAGTACACCCTCTTTGAATTCTATGGTTTTACATATCAGGACATAATAGCAATCATCTGTTCCTTAGCAGGTCTTAAAATTAGGTAAACACAACCTCAGATGAACAACAACACATGACATATTACACCGTGTCATGATTTATTTAACAAAAATAAAGCCAAAATGGAGACGCCATGTGTGAAAAACTAAGTACACCCTAACTGCTTCCATAGGAATTAAGATGCTAAGTAGCAGACAGGTGCTGCTAATCAAATGCCATTGATTAATTGATCATCAGCAAGTGTGACCACCTCTATAAAAGCCAAAGTTTTAGCAGTTTACTGGTCTGGAGCATTCAGGTGTGTGTATACACAATGCCAAAGAGGAAAACATCAGCAATGATCTTAGAGAAGCAGCTCTTGCTGCCCATCAATCTGGGAAGGGTTATAAGGCCATTTCCAAACAATTTAAAGTCCATCATTCTACAGTGAGAAAGATTATTCAAAAGTGGAAAACATTCAAGACAGTTGCCAATCTTCCCAGGAGTGGACGTCCCAGCAATTCTCAGAGAAATTGCAAAAAACCCAAGAGTTACATCTCAGACTCTACAGGCCTCAGTTAGCATGTTAAAGTTCATGACAGTACAATTAGAAAAAGACTGAACAAGTATGGTTTGTTTGGAAGGGTTGCCAGGAGAAAGCCTCTTCTCTCCAAAAAGAACATTGCAGCACAGCGTAGGTTTGCAAAGTTGCATCTGAACAAACCACAAGACTTCTGGAACAATGTCCTTTGGACAGATGAGACCAAACTGGACATGTTTGGCCATAATGCACAGCGCCAGGTTTGGCGAAAACCAAACACAGCATATCTGCACAAACACCTCATACCAACTGTCAAGCACGGTGGTGGAGGGGTGATGATTTGGGCTTGTTTTGTAGCCACAGGACCTGGGAACCTTGCAGTCATTGAGTCGACCATGAACTCCTCTGTATACAAAAGTATTCTAGAGTCAAATGTGAGGCCATCTGTCTGACAGCTAAAGCTTGGCCGAAATTGGGTCATGCAATAGGACAATGATCCCAAGAACACCAGCAAATCTACAACAGAATGGCTGAAAAAGAAAAGAATCAAGGTATTGCAATTGCCCAGTCAAAGTCCAGACCTCAACCCAATTGAAATGCTGTGGCTGGACCTTAAGAGAGCTGTGCATAAACAAATGCCCACAAACCTCAATGAACTGAAGCAACGTTGTAAAGAAGAGTGGGCCAAAATTCCTCCACAACGATGTGAGAGACTGATAAAGTCATACAGAAAACAATTACTTCAAGTTATTGCTGCTAAAGGTGGTTCTATAAGCTATTGAATCATAAGGTATACTTAGTTTTTCACACATGGCTTCTCCATTTTGGCTTTATTTTTGTTAAATAAATCATGACACGGTGTAATATGTCATGTGTTGTTGTTCATCTGAGGTTGTATTTACCTAATTTTAAGACCTGCTAAGGAACAGATGATTGTTATTATGTCCTGATATGTAAACCATGGAATTCAAAGAGGGTGTACTTTCTTTTTCACACAACTGCATATATATATTATATATAAAAACAACACAAACAAATAATAACGCTAGTAGTGTATAAATATATGAATAGTGATTAAAGGGGTGATATAATATATAAAAACTAATGAAAATGTACGTGATGTGATAAACAGTGAATAATAACAGTGACACAATAAACAATTGTGATAAATGATATCAAACCAATCCCAATGTTGATGATGAAAAAATGTCCAGTTTCAGAACACAGTCCTTATGGAGTAGGCAAGCTTCTTAAGTGATCTAGCCTGATCACAAGATAACCTACAAGACAAAAAAGAAAAGAGGCGCCAGCTCCATAGCATAATACTGTAAATAAAAGGTAATTATTATAACATGGAGTAGTCACCAGGACTTGCACTCATATAGTGGGTAAAAACTAATTTGTTTGAGAAAATCTGTATGTGGACGCTGATTGCTGGAGGATGGTAAATGCTAATGTCACTTAGACAAGAGAAACCAGGTGTCCAGGGCTGTGAGAGATACTCATATGTTGTAGAGTAGATTCCAGATGATCTCCTATCTCTTCCAAATGCTGGATGTCACTCAGCCGAGCTGAAGCTCCTCCGTTGTATCACCTGCTGCTCTAACCGACGTTTAAGCCGCAATGCAACCTGCAAAACGGGTAGTGCAGAGCGGAGCACTCACATGCACATTAGGCTTCCTGATTCTGTATCCTAGTCCCGCCTCCAACCAGCGTGTCACCACATCAGTGCGTCACCATGTCCAACGCGTTCCGTCACCGTAGTGACTTTCTCAAGGATAGATAGGTGTAACTGTACTGTTTAAATATTACAAAACCAGCTATAACCAATGTCGTCAGTGTGAAGACAATGTCCTTAACTATAACACTTCTAGGTTGAATATATACACATATATATATATATATATATATATATATATATATATATAAAAATAGATTTTACCAGATTGGAGTCCGGAAAAAACGAGACAGCACACAGTCCAGTAGTTCCAATGAAGCTGTATTCAAAGTAACATGGCACCACCTCCAACGTTTCGGTCCACTCAACGTGACCTTCCTCAGGGACGTGCAATAAGTGAATGCTAATCCACCCCCTTATATACCCAAACAAATCAAAATTAAAATGAACTCACCCGTGTAGGGGCAACATTGCCCGCGAAACTGCGCCGCTGTGACACGCATGCAAATGCTGGAACGCATCGCCATCTTGGATTTAGTAATGTGGCTACATTTGTCAAGGACACTACCAATTTCATGGAGCATATCAACGATCTAGCATTTGATCCATCCGGGTGCATATTGGCTACCCTCGATGTAGCAAGTCTTTATACGAACATTCCGCACAAAGAGGGGTTGGAGGCTATCAGGAGTAAGTTGATAACGAGCACTTTGCAGACTGGACCCCCGTCCGAATTTTTACTACTCTTGATAGAAGTCATCCTAAACAAAAATTTCTTTAGGTTTGAAAATTCATATTATCTCCAACTCAGTGGGACAGCCATGGGCTCAAACATGGCTCCATCATATGCTAACCTCTACATGGACATGTATGAGCAAACCCACATCTTATGCGATGCGCCCAATGCACACTACATCAGAAAGTTTTTACGCTACATTGACGATATTTTTATTGTTTGGAGTGGCTCTACTGTGGAATTACAGGACTTTGTGAACCGTCTTAACGATATTCCATCAAAGATACGTTTTACGCTGTGTTACAGTGAACTTGAGATTCCATTCTTGGATACGATGGTGTACAAAGCAGGTGACAAATTGGCCACAAGGCTATATCAAAAAATAACTGACAAGAACACACTGCTCTATGCCACAAGCCACCACCCGGGCCCGTTGAAAAAGGGTCTTCCGTATTCACAACTACTAAGAGTGAAGCGAATCACCAGCGATCATAATGAGTTGGAACCTGCTCTTATTAACATGGCTAATAGGTTCCTTGAGCGAGGTTATAATCCGGTCGACGTCAAAGATGCACTTGACTTGACTTTTTTCCGGACTCCAATCTGGTAAAATCTATTTTTTACATGTGCATATGGGGCAAGCATCAGCATCTTACTATTGTTTACAGTGTGCCAACTGAGTGTGATTTTTTTATATATATATATATATATATATATATATATATATATATATATATATATATATATATAGTGCTCGACAAATACGGTCGCCAGGTCGCCAGGGCCAACAAGATTTGGCCTCCTGGCGACTCAGCCTCATGGCCGCGCAGCGCACGCGGTTCTATGCTTGTTTAAAAAAAAAAAAAAAAACATTTTTTTTTCAAAATCCTTCTTCCTGATTGGTTTGACGGGACTTGGCGCGATGCAAGGTTTTTTTTTTTTTGCCAGCTACAGGCTCTATATAAGCCCACGCACACGAATCATCCTTCCTTTTGTATTCTGCTTGAAGGTTAGTACACCGTTGCCACAGTACACCATTGCCTCACTGACCCCCCCTCCCATCCTCCCCAGCCCGGCATCGATCACAATCAGGAGCCCACGCACCCAAGCAGCATCACTGACCCCCCCCCCTCCCGACCCCCCAGCCCGGCATCGATCACAATCAGGAGCCCACGCACCCAAGCAGCATCACTGACCCCCCCCCTCCCGACCCCCCAGCCCGGCATCGATCACAATCAGGAGCCCACGCACCCAAGCAGCATCACTGACCCCCCCCCCTCCCGACCCCCCAGCCCGGCATCAATCACAATCAGGAGCCCACGCACCCAAGCAGCATCACTGACCCCCCCCCCCTCCCGACCCCCCAGCCCGGCATCAATCACAATCAGGAGCCCACGCACCCAAGCAGCATCACTAACCCCCCCCCCTCCCAGCATCGATCCCAATCAGGAGCCCACGCACCCACGCACCATCACTGACCCCCCCCCCCCCACTCCCTCCTTGTGTCCAACGGATGCTGTGTCTGTGTGTGTGTGTGTGTGTGTGCTATGCTGGGTCTGTGTGACATGCTGGGTGTGTGTGTGTGTGTGTGTGTGACATGCTGGGTGTGTGTGTGTGTGTGTGTGTGCGGAGCGCCTGGGCTGGCTGGTTTGCTCTACTGTATATGAGCAGGAGCAGTGACGTCCTCAATCCTTTCCAGGGCTGTTTATAGAGGAAGTAAGTGCTCCCCCTGCCTCATGCATTACCATCTCCACCGCCCGCCCGACCCCCCCTCCCTCCTTGTGTCCAAAGGATGCTGTGTCTATCTGTCTTTATGTGTGTGCTATGCTGGGTCTGTGTGTGTGCTATGCTGGGTCTGTGTGTGTGCTATGCTGGGTCTCTGTGTGTGCTATGCTGGGTCTGTGTGTGTGACATGCTGGATTTGTGTGTGTCTGTGTGTGTGACATGCTGGATGTGTGTGTGTGTGTGTGTGTGTGAGAGAGAGACATGCTGTGTGTGTGTGTGTGTGTGTGACCTATGCTGGGTCTGTGTTTGAAGCGCCTGGGCTGGCTGGTTTGCTCTATATGAGCAGGAGCAGTGACGTCCTCAATCCTTTCCAGGGCTGTTTATAGAGGAAGTAAGTGCTCCCCCTGCCTCATGCATTACCATCTCCACAGCCCGCCCGACCCCCCCTCCCTCCTTGTGTCCAAAGGATGCTGTGTTTATCTGTCTTTATGTGTGTGCTATGCTGGGTCTGTGTGTGTGCTATGCTGGGTCTGTGTGTGTGACATGCTGGATGTGTGTGTGTGTGTGTGTGTGTGTGTGTGTGTGTGTGTGTGTGTGTGTGTGTGACATGCTGGATGTGTGTGACATGCTGGATGTGTGTGTGACATGCTGGGTGTGTGTGTGACA
>NC_134487.1:138597106-138694606 GCF_040206685.1 Ascaphus truei
ACTCGGCCTAAGGCAGAAAAGTTTACGGCACCTCGGACCTGTGGATTTTGATTACACAAATACAAGATACAAAAGTGATGCATAGTTTGCTACATCTCATTATTATCTGTGTCATGCAACTCCTCCCTAACGCCTCCTATTGTCACTCCCCAAATTGGAAGTTGACGCAGACAGCGCAAAACTTGGAGCAAAGACTGTGATACATTGACAAAGAAACACAAGATTTTGCATCAATTTTTCTCCACAATTCGCCATGATACGTCACCCCTGTTGTCTTTAAAAAGTGAAAGTTTCGGTTTATAAATGAAATAATAGTTGGACTCCGTACCTCTTTTATACTCTGTGCCGCCTTATACCATCACACTTCAACCAGGTGTTAACCAGGTTTTAACCAGGTGTTAACCCTTAGGATTCCCTTCCATTCTTGTTTATGAACAGTTATCAGGCTTCTAAGTAACCACTACCTGTACAGGGTGACGTTTCTTTCTTTTGGTAACTCAGCAGCTTGTGATCTATTATGATTCTGACCCTGAAAGAATAATACACACAAAAGAAAGATAAAATGTAAGGCACAGCGAGGTTAATGGAACAAGGTTAGCTCAAAATGCCTCACAAAGAAGCAGAGGGCAGTGCTCCCTGCTGGCAGTGAAGAAATATTGTTTGAATATGATTGAAACCAGATAGATAACGTGACAGTTCATCCAGAGTCAGGGACATGCTTTATAAGCAGGGGCCTGGTTTCGTTCCATTGGCTATAAATGACCTTTTGTCAGTTGGCATACAAATGACAGAATTCTGCAACAAATAATTGGGGGAAAAACTCTTAGAGCTATTTCTCAATCATCAAGTTAGATCACCAAGTGTTGTTGGGAGAGAAGGAGTGTATCTGACCATTTCAATTCTTTACCACGAGTGGCCAGCAACATGTCGCCCTGCAATGAATTGCTGGTTCTATATGGGGCTGTATATGGGGCTGAGTCTATATGTGCTGCAGTGGACGGTTGGGATGTTTTCGGCCAATATTCCTCACTGTCTTCAATTGGGGAATTTTGGCCGAAAACGTCCTGATCGGCCGCTTCTCCACATATAGAATCAGCTCCTTAGGACTAAAACTGAATACTAAACAGTTCTAGACTAAAAACAGAGCTGAAAACTCTTGTCAACCACACCTCATTTTAAGCCTGTGTTGATTCTTCACCTCTATGAAGCTGGGGACGGCGGTGGATATATCCTACTAAACACTCTGTATTGTTGTACCTATGATGAGAACACAAAAAAAAAAAGGAGGGTGAAATGGTAAATCTCACATTCTTAGGAGCAAGTGGGTAAAAAAAAAAAAATATATATATATATATATATATATACATACATACATACATACATACATACATACATACATACATACATACGTACGTGTGTGTGTGTGTGTGTTTTTTTTGACCTTGATGTGATCTTTATCGTGGACCAAAATATAGAATATTTGTCTTTTGGTTGATAAGAATGTCTTCTTTTTGCTCAAGTCCATTGACGATTGAGATAGATACACAGACAAGGTGATAACCAGGGTTGCCACCACTCCGGGTTTGACCCGGAGACTATGGGTTACGCTAACCTATCTCCGGGCTACAGGTTTAGCTTTTAAATCTCCTGGAGAGGTGTGTAAAATGGGTGGTGCCGGCGGCTGGAGAAGACGATGAAGGATCACCAGGGCGGCAGTCAGAGGAGTTGAACGGCGGGAGCAAAGCAGGGTAGCAGGGGAGGAGCACGCCCGAGCGGTCCGACACTGAAGTCTTCACTGACTTCTCTGGCGGCATCTCCCACTGCATGGTCCCATCAAAACGGCTACTCAACATCAAATGCCATTGCGTTGCCATGACGTCAAGGTGCCATGCGGTGTCACGTTGCCATGACAACTGGGGGCCACATTGCCATGCCAACATTACACCACATTGCGCCGTGACATCGCGTGATGCTCCATTGTAATAGCAATGCGACGCCATTTTACATTGCAGAGCACTTTGACGGGGCCGTGCAGAGGGAGATGCCACCGGATGATGCCGCCGCCAGAGAAGGTAAAAGAGTTAAATATATGAATAAAAACATTTTTTTTTAAAAGAGAAAGTCTCTGCGTTATAATTTACCAGAAGGTGGCAACCCTGTTGATAATGTATGAGTTATCAGCACCAAAATGTGTAGTAGCAAGCTCGGGCCCAGTGAAAGCGCGTCGCGCGAGGCGCGGGCCCAGTGAAAGCACGTCGCGCGAGGCTCGGGCCCAGTGAAAGCGCGTCGCGCGAGGCTCGGGCCCAGTGAAAGCGCGTCGCGCGAGGCTCGGGCCCAGTGAAAGCGCGTCGCGCGAGGCTCGGGCCCAGTGAAAGCGCGTCGCGCGAGGCTCGGGCCCAGTGAAAGCGCGTCGCGCGAGGCTCGGGCCCAGTGAAAGCGTGTCGCGCGAGGCTCGGGCCCAGTGAAAGCGTGTCGCGCGAGGCTCGGGCCCAGTGAAAGCGTGTCGCGCGAGGCTCGGGCCCAGTGAAAGCGTGTCGCGCGAGGCTCGGGCCCAGTGAAAGCGTGTCGCGCGAGGCTCGGGCCCAGTGAAAGCGCGTCGCGCGAGGCTCGGGCCCAGTGAAAGGGCGTCGCGCGAGGCTCGGGCCCAGTGAAAGGGCGTCGGCGCGAGGCTCGGGCCCAGTGAAAGGGCGTCGCGCGAGGCTCGGGCCCAGTGAAAGCGTATTCCTTTTTAGGAAATCGTTAGTATCTCTGTATCGAATGAGGTGACCAAGCAAGAATATTATAACTGAAATGTAAGGTAGGCCATATACTGTAAGTACAGAGCCTCACAAACAGGAGTGGGGTTTGTAATTAATGCAGACTGTTATGACGAGCCAGCAGAGTGATGTAAGAGAGCCTACCTAGTATCAAAGTCAATTCATAGTAGTGATGTGCTAAACACGGGTTTAATGTTTAGAAATAACAAGTTTAAATCTTGATACATATGTTGCAATCTTTGAAAGAAAATGAAAAAATCACTTGTGAGCATTTGCACGTCTTAGACAGGTCTGCGCTTTCCACCATTATCTCCTAGTACAGGGGTGCGCGTAATTTTCTGGGGGGGGGGGGGCGTGGTGCTTACAGAGGCCGTGCGGTCTTCCCCACAACAGCTAAATAAAATGCCGGGGGAGGGCGCGAGGCCTCTCCGTCTCTTACCTTCTCTCCAGCGGCTTCTGGTGACGCGTCACCATGACAACGCAGAGTCAAATGACACAGCGGATGCTGGAGGAGAGGTAAGGGGGGGAGCACGAGCAGGGGAGGAGAGCAGGCAGGGGGCGGAAACAAAAAAGTTTGCGCACCCGTGTCCTACCATACAGTCCTTCCACTGCAGCATGGGATTCTGGGAAATGACATGCAAATGAGCACAGTGTCATCTTTTGCTTCAAATCCAGTTTAACATGGACCCCTATAAGCTTATGCCTGCCGCATTATACACAGCTTTTCAGCACAACCTGGTGAGACCCAAAAAGTCAAAACAGCTGTCTGTGAGTAGGTTTACTTGCTATGCATCTTAACCCAGGTTGTACTGAAAAGCTGTGTAATACCGCAGGAATAAGCTTATAGGGGGTCCATGTCAAAATGAATTTGAAGCAAAATGTGACAGTGTGTGCTCATTTGCATGTCATGTCCCAGAATCCCTTGCTGCAGTGGAAGCACTGTATGCTAGGAGGTGATGGGAAAAGCAAGGTTGCAGACCTGTCTGAGAAGTGAATGTACAGGTAATTTTTTTATATGCTATATGCTATATGGTGGAGGGTTTTTGTCACTTTTTTTTTACCCACCATAACTTATTTAAGGTGTAGTTGAAATCTTTTAAAGTGAACTTTACAAAAGAGGAGGGGTAGAGAATGACTTTTGGGGGAGTGAGGGGATTCTGCTGCTGAGTTTTTAATGGATTGTAGAGGTGGGAAATCTACCAGATTTCTTTGGCAGACACCTGCTTGTGATAGTGCTTACCTGCCACTGTATTCTGTGCAAACAGAGCCCTTAAATGATGTGATGCTGTCTATCTCACTCACAAAGCACGTTGTCAACGAGACTAAAAGCAACTCAGGATGTGCTGAGACAGCAGATGCATCACTGCTAACTTGCCAGATGTGTGAGAAAGAGCTTGTATGGAAAATTTGGTGGGACAAGATGAGTTATGAGGGAGCAAAACATTTATGTTAACTTCCTCTTCTGAGCTGACACCAGGAAGACACATGATCTGGGCAAACGCCTCCACTAAACAGTCGTTTAGTCCAATTTTCCAAACAACCAGACTGCAAGTGGCAATAGTTGTAGGCATTGGGTCATAATTTGTGCTTGAGCAAAGCAAACAAAAAAAAACAACTGCTTAGAGCCCCAACCAGTTTAGGGAAGTAACCGGATTATAGTGAAGGAGGAGGAACCTTCATTACCATCATGGAAGATGAGGCCGAGATGCTGGTGGCAGCTAATTCTAATGTGGTGTCTGCTCCCCGGAACACAGTTAACAATTTTCAAATTAGAACATTTTCTCCTGCTGTTCAACGTCATTTTGTCCACACTTGCTGATTGTAACTTAATTGTACGTTTTTAATGCCTTTTTTTTTTTTTTTTTTAAGTGTGACAGTGTTTCTCCCACCCAATCGCAGATAGGGGCCATTACAGGCTGTATGGTGCATATATCTGCTGGCAACAGAAGGGTTGAGTCGTCCACCGGTGGTAGTGCGGACTCAGGAACAAGCTTCTGGTGTTCATACGCCACATATCTCTTTAGCAGTGCAGCGCCTCCATCTGCCGTAGGCTCCAGGAATTAAAGGTAGAACTGTAGAACTTATTACCTCCCCCCCCCCAAGTAAGATCACGCACCAGGCAGGAGGTATATTGCAAACAGGAATGGGTTAATTACTATACTCTGCAGTAACAGGACAAGGCAGGATCTGCCCAATACAGTCTCTCAGGATTCACCGGAGAATGGTCCCTGGACCACCGCTACAGGCCAAGGGCACCCGCAGCCATCCTAGCTCTTCCCCACCTCCCTAGCAGTGGCAGAGGTATGGTCCACACTCCCTCTCCCCCGGAGGGAAGAGCACATGGGAAGGCCCCAATCTCAGGCTCCCAGTTGTGTGACCTGCCTTCCTCAAAGGGGAAGGGCACTACTAACTTTAGAGCAGTCCTGCCCTTAAGTACAGCCAGAAGGCGGGCACCCCGTTGTCCCAGCTACAACAAGATGTACCACCCCTTGCAGTCACTCAAGTGCAGTACCAAAGGAAGGGGGAAAACCCCATACCAACTACTGGCCACCTGATTGTACCAGGGTTTACTGCCAGCCCAAGGGCAGAATAGTAGCCATCAGGTGACTTGGCTACACTCTCCCTCTGGTGGATTCCCAATGACCCTGCTTGGGTCCTAAATTTTCCAGGAAAACAAGACGTAGACGAGGGAAGGCGGGGTGTGAAGTAGCTGGCACCACTGGCAGGGCACGTAGCTTCACATTCCAGGTCTTGACCCTGATAGGCACAAGTTGGGCATAGACACATCAAGCGGGTGCATCCCCAATTATTACTTCTAGGTATCACCCGGGCAGGGAACAATAACCTGCTGCACATCCCACCATTTTGGATTGGACTAAAGTGTGTGGAGGCAGAAGCACAGGTAGGATAGCTCTACCGTCGCTGCTGGCTCCGAAGAACTGAGGGTGCGGTTGGGCACTTCCGACTCCTCCCTTATCTTTGGTAGTTGATGAGCATTGGTTATCACCTGGCCCCCTCCCTCTGGTGGAGATTAGAGGAGGGGCCCACAGTGACAGGGTGTGACTCTGACTCCTAGATGAGTCATTCACATCATGGGGGTTGAGTCCGGGTTTTCGCGCCATAGGTGGATCCCAAGTCCCCTGAAGCAAGGTGTACCCATTAGCACATAGTTCAGCACCCACGCTGAACACAACCTCGTGGCCGTCGGTGGGAAGCCTGGCGCCATTTTGAAACAGTTCACATACAAGTTGAACCTGGGCAGTTATGACAGGCTCCTCAATCTGAAGAGCAGGCACGTCGTCTGCAGACCCACCCATAAGCACAATGTCCTCACTGTCTGCTCTCTCTGGTGGAACCAGAAGTCATAAGCAGCACAAAAAGGGCGCGGTTATGCCTTTCGCGCCACTCCACAACAAACTTGCAACACTGGTTTCTGAAGTTTGCAACTCCACCACACGGTCTGCGGGGGTTCTGGCGGGAAATCATTTCCTGCCGATCTGTACAGCACATGGTTGCGGTCTACCAAGAGTAGGTTGTACCACAGGCTAGCAAAGCTTCATCTCGATACGCTGCACACGATTACAGTCCATTACAAGCAATCTGTGGTTCTTTAGTCTGGCTACTGGCTAGTAGTACTCTGGGTTCTTCCCTATGCAGTATCAAGTGTCACCTCCTCTTGGCTGCCAGCATCGTAGACCCTTCCTTCAGAGGCTCCTGGGGCTTCCAGGTACACCCCCTACTAGGCATCCCGACTACTCGCCTCAGGGCGACTTAGAACAGCAATAGCCTTCTTGTATCCAGACCATTTACCCGATAGGGCAGTCTAGGTCTTCTGTTCGAGGTTACAAGGGTACGAGGTACACCATCCCCCTGACTACACCTAGGCTCCCTCCTTCATTCAGTACTTGCTCTGGAAGCATACCGTGTTACTTCCAGCTTTGTTTCGCTGTAAGCCTGTCCTGCTACAGTCTCTCAGCAGTGCCTCCAAATATAACGGTGTTTCCCCCACCCAATCGCAGGTAGGGGCCATTACAGGGTGTATGGTGCATATACCTGCTGGCAACAGGATGGCTGAATCGTCCGCCGATGGTAGTGGGGACTCAGGAACAGGCTTCTGGGGTTCATACCCCACATATTTCTTTAGCAGTGCAGCGCCTCCATCTGCCGTAGGCTCCAGGAACTGAAGGTAATCTCCAACGGTAGAACTTATTACCTCTCCCCCCAGTAAGATCACGCACCAGGCAGGAAGTATATTGCAAACAGGAACGGGTTTATTACTATACTCTGCAGTAACAGGAGCAAGGCAAGATCTGCCCAATACCGTCTCTCAGGATTCACCAGATGATGGTCCCTGAACTGCCACTACAGGCCAAGGGCACCTGCAGTCGTCCTAGCTCTTCCCTACCTCCCTAGCAGAGGCAGAGGTATAGGTACACACTCACTCTCCTCCGGAGGGATAGCACATGGGAAGGCTCCAATCTCAGGCTTCCAGTTGTGTGACCTGCCTTCCTCAGAGGGGGAAGGACACTACTAACTTTAGGGCGGTCCTGCCCTTAAGTACAGCCAGGAGGCGGGCACCCTGTTGTCCCAGCTACAACAGGATGTACCACCCCCTGCTGTCACTCAAGTGCAGTACCAAAGGTGAGGGGGAAAACCTCATACCAACTACTGGCAACCTGATAGTACCAGGATTTACTGCCAGCCCAAGGGCAGAAAAGTAGCCATCAGGTGACCTGGCTACACTAGTGATAAAGATTACACTTATTAATCTCAGTTCCTTTTGCGCGCTCTTTGTTTCGTTTGCCTTAGGCCTCGGGCATGGTCAGCGCTTAGGCGCTGACCCGTGCGGAGGCGCGCTCTCGCTTACCAGTGAGCCCCTGCAGCCGCAATGAGAGCGGCTTTATCAGGGGCTCGTGCACGCTTCCGCAAGCGTGCGGAAGCGTAGGTCTTATCCAAATTTTAGTTTCAAGCGCTCAAGGGAGCGCAGGGCCGGTCACGTGAGCGGTTCGCCCAATGAGGGCGAACCAGCTCCGTGACATCACTGGCCTGCACCACGACGGCGCACTAACCAAGGCCAGGGAAAGCACCCGCTTTCCCTCAGCCTCAGTGCGCCTCCGCACGGCTGCTGCAACCCTGGACGCAGCCTTAGTTCACGGAAGCGTGGGTAAAAAAATTTTAACAAACGTTTTTATTAGGCAGGTTGTATGGTTTACATACATTGAAATGCAATGGCAGCCTAATACAAAATGGGGTTTTCTTTTTAAGAGAGTGTGATAGATAGAGAAAAATTTCGCCATAGGAGGCGAGACCTCTGATCCACATAATGGACCAGTGAGAGTAAAGCCGGGGAAAGGAGGGGGGGAGGAAAGAGAGAAGGGGGGGGGAAATCCCCCTCTCCGCTGTCGGGGCTCGTCCGCTCGGGTTAAGGGTCGTCTTTTGCGTCCAAGGCCCACTTAGGTGAGTTTTATGTGGGGTCATTGGCTAAGCCAGGGCTCCCATATTTTATAGAAGCCCTCCGTCGAGCGCTTAAGAAAAGCAGTCAGTCTCTCCATAAGCATAACTTCGTTCAGCCTTTTTTTTTTTACTATGTGTAGAGAGGGGGGTGACACTTTCTTCCAAGAGGACGCAACCGCACATCTCGCCGCGGTGAGAATGAAGGAGAACAATCTTGATTATTATTTTTAAAGATTCTTCAACTTATCTGGACTCGTATTGACAGATCAATGTCTTTGTTAAAAGATTGTTTTAAAGTTTGTATCTTACAAATATATATTTGTATGTATTTAGTAATATATTTCTGGGTGTTGCCATTTGGATCCAAAATCAACCAGTGAATATCCAAACATAATTATACTCTTGAACATATTGGAAATGCTAGAGGGGGGAGTGTGTTGTAGCAGACCTTCTGACAGTAAAGGGTAAAAATAATGTATCCGTCATATTTATGCAGGATTTAATCATTATTGGAAGGTGGACATTTTATGGGATTCAGATGGATCCATTTGGATAGTTTAGTTTTCACCAAACCCAGGTGTCAGTGTATGAAAGATTCCCTGGGGGATACCGGGGCACAAACAGAACAGACCTGCTGCTAACACAGTATTATTAGTAAACCAATACAGGGGAGCGCAAACTTTTTTCCTTCTGCCAGCAGTTCCCCTCTCTATGTGCCCCCCCCTTACCTCGTGACGTCACATGACCTCGACGCCCTGTTGCAATGGCGATGCGTCTAAGAAGCCGCCGGAGCAAAGGTAAGAAAGGTATACAGAGGCCGTCACCGCTTCCCCGGCACTTCATTTAAGTGCCTACAGGAAGCAGTAAACTGCATATACAGGCATACCCCGCTTTAAGTACACTCACTTTAAGTACATATCGCCCAATAGGCAAACAGTAGCTCACGCATGCGCCTGTCATCACGTCCTGAACAGCAATACTGGCTCCCTACCTGTACCGAAACTGTGCGCAAGCGGGGAGACGATAGAGCCTGTTACACATGCGTTATTTACATCAGTTATGCACGTATATGACGATTGCAGTACAGAACATGCATCGATAAGTGGGAAAAAGGTAGTGCTTCACTTTAAGTACATTTTCGCTTTACATACATGCTCCGGTCCCATTGCGTACGTTAATGTGGGGTATGCCTGTATATAGGATATACCCACTGTTAAAATACTGTATACAGTATACCATCTTCTAAAAAAACAACATATACCCACTGCTGTTATGCACCATAAACCTACTGCTAACATACAGTATGTATCCACTGCTAATACAAAGCATATAGCCAAGATACGTCTCCTCACAAATTACCACTCACAAGTCTAACGCGTGCCGCCTCTAACTTTTACCCTCACCTCAGACTACTACAGTATACGATTTCGTGACGATTTCGCGCCAATTGTATGAGATGTCATTAACCAGCTGGAGGCAGGGGAACTCCTATATCAGCTGGAGGCAGGGGAACTCCTATATCAGCTGGAGGCAGGGGAACTCCTATATCAGCTGGAGGCAGGGGAACTCCTATATCAGCTGGAGGCAGGGGAACTCCTATATCAGCTGCGGTAGCCGCAGTCTGTAAAATATTCTCGTTGATAAAGGGCGACGGCCCGAAACGCGTTCGAGATTTTTGAACCTATCCCATGCCATGATGTCTACCATGGAATAAAGGACTTTTAATACCGGTATCTAGCCCCCTCATTGCTGCAATTGCTGTGCTCCGTTTTCTTCCGTGAGGATATCCTGTTGTTGCCTGTTTCAACGTGATGCACGCCGTGGGATTAACCGCACAAGACAACTCTCTACTGTGAGTACCCCCATTCGCTCATTACGCTTTGGGAGTCATACAATTTGTGTCTTTTCTCCAGGGGAATGATATATACAGTGTACTGGGAGGTCAGAGATGTGTTACTGACACTCACCAGTTAAGCACAGTTTCCCCACATCTTAGGAGATATGAATAGAGACACTGTTCACATATATATTTGCAGAGAGTGATATTTCCCTGTTATCCTCATTTAGAGGTTCTATATTAGATGGACATCTAGAGATTCCCTACAGCTGAGCACGGTGCACTAGGAATGCTGTTTCCTGGTATTCACAAATACTACAGTATACTATACTCACCCATATTTTCAACTCATCCATTTGCTGTGGTAGATTTCCCACCTCCTTCGAACATGCAATAGTGCACCTATTCTCAAAAATGACACTTTTGACCCTACCTGTCTCTCTAACTAAGTAACACCCTGTCTTTCCCCTGAAAAGTCCTTCCCCTAGTACACTCTGAAACAACCTAACCTCATGCTGCCAAAGGTCATTACACTCAGTTTATGTTATTCAACCTCTCTGTTGCTTTTAATCACCCTCTTTTCTTTATCCTCTATCTGTAATAATAATAGTTTTTTTTCTATACATAGAATTTTGTAGGTACAATGAGTCCTTGCCCCATAGACATTGCAATTACATTTTTGGTGCCTGAGGCACAGGGAAACTGGAACAAGGTCACTAGGAGCTGAAACCAGGAATTGCACCAAGCTCCCCAGCTTCAAACTCAGTGTCACTGTTTTGAGAGTCAGTGAATTTACTCACTGAGCCGCTCCTTCTCCCTCTGTACTCGGCATCTGTAACAACGCTCCATCCTGAATTTACTCTATTGTATTTTGAGTCTATTTTGCTAACACCTCTTCTTCCTCTGTCAATCTCTCTGGGGGGGGGGGGGGGAGGGGGTACATCATGGGTCTGTCCTGGGACATCTTCTTTTTTCTCTCTACAGTAGGTGACCTTCTCACATCTTTTGGTTTCAAATATTGCCTCTATGCTGACAACACATTAATTTACTTTTCATCCACCAGACGTTACACCTACTGTCTCTCCATAATGTCATCCTGGATGGCCCTCTGCTGACTCAAATGTAACATGTCGAAGACGAAGCTCCTTATATTTTCTTCTAAGCCTGGTCCTACAACCCCCTTCTTTACTATTGTCATTAGCATTTTTATATACCAAGTCAGGGCCACCGACTGATTTCCCGGAGCCCAAGACTAATTTTGATAACTCCCCCCTCTCTTCCACTACACCCCACCCCCATATACAAACACAACTACACACTCCCCCAGATACAAACACCACCACTATCCCCCCCGATACAATTACCACTACCCACAGACACAATTACTACTGCCCCCCCAGATACAATTACTTCTAGCCCCCCCCAGACCCAATTACAGACACCACCTTCCACCCCCTGATACAATTACCACTTACCTCTGGTTGCCGCTGCTTCCGCCGCCACTGGGCCTCAGCTCCCCACAGCTGCTGCCTACCTCTTTCCACGCCAGCCCGCCTTTCTACGCTCCGGAAGCAAGGCCCGACTTTCATGTGCACCCAGCTTCCGATGCGCACCGGCAGAGAGAGGCCGGAGTGGGAAGAGGCAGGCTGCAGCTGGGGAGAGCCATGGCCTGAAAGCAGCAACCAGAGGCCCAGCAGCTGGACGCAGAAGTTGGTCCTGACCTCTGGCCGGCCACAACTTGAGCGCCGGCTGGGCCCCCCACAACCTCCTGGTCCGGGACACTTGTCAGCGGTCTGGTAACACAAGCACATTACCTAGGTGGCACATTTTACTCCTCACTTGCATTCATGATGTTGCGATTTTGCCTCTTAAGGCCTTGGCCATAGTAGAAGCGACCACACACGTAGGGTGACCAGATGTTCCGGTTTTGCCGGGACATTCACGTTTTTTTCTGTGCTGTCCCGGCTGCCGATCCGTCCCGGAAATGTCCCGGTTTTTCTCCCTGGTCTCGTTTGTTTTGTAGATGTGGCGGCGGTGGCTGCGGCGAGAATGCGGCAGCCCGGCCGGTGAGTATTTTTTGAATGTCAGGGGCTTGGGCTTCTAGTAGAACATGCCGGGCCGCAGGTGATTGGATGGAGGATGCCGGGGGCGGGGCTTTCTCCGCTTCCTCCCCCAATCCCCGCGGCCCGTGCGGGGACAGCCGTTGGCTGTTTGGCACTTCCCCCCTCTGCCTCCGTTCCCTGTGGCTGCTGCCCGGGCGGAAGGTAGGCGCGGGGGGGAGCAGGGTTGGCGGTTGGCGGGAGCGCGGATGGCTGGCGGCTTTGGCACTTTCCCTCCCTTGCGTGCGCATGGGGACAATGCTTCTGCCCAGGCGCACGGTCTTATCCCCGCTAGGAGGGAGAGAGCGGAGCCAGGTCTGGCGGGCGGGTTCTCATCCCGTCTGGTCCATGGGTTGGGCGAGCAGTGACTTCCCGGCACCCCACTTGTTGATCGTCCCCCTCGGGTGCCCGCGCGGGTCGGAGGATGGGAGCGAGCAAGCGGAAAAATTCTGGCAGTGTGCGGGAAAGGGGGGGAGGGTGCGAAGGGGGGGAGGGTACGAAGGGGGCAAGTGTGCCTAATCTGTGGGCAAGTGTGCCCAATCTGTGGGGCAAGTGTGCCATGAATTGGCTAGCAGCTTCCCTCCCCCCCTATCATCAATGTTGGTCTTGCTGCAATAAACTCTTATGTACTTTATTCTCTCCCCCCTCTCCCTTTCCTTTCTCCTCCTCGCCCCCTCGCCCTTCCCTTTCTCCTCGCCCTCTCCTCCTTGCCCTCTCCCTCGCCTCCTCACCCTCTCCTCCTCGCCCTCTCCTCCTTGCCCCCTCTCCCCCCCCTTGCCCCCTCTCCCTTCCTCCTCTCCCTCTCCTCCTTGCCCTCTCCCTCTCCTCCGCGCCCTCTGCCTCTCCTCCTTGCCCCCTCTCTTCCCTTTCTCCCCCTCGCCCTTCCCTTTCTCCCCCTCCTCTTTCTCCCCCTTCCCTTTCTCCCCCTCGCCCCTTCTCCCTTCCCTTTCTCCCCCTCGCCCCTTCTCCCTTCCCTTTCTCCCCCTCGCCCCTTTTCCCTTCCCTTTCTCCCCCTCTCCCTTCCCTTTCTCCCCCTTCCCTTTCTCCCCTTCTCCCTTCCCTTTCTCCCCCTCACCCCTTCTCCCTTCCCTTTCTCCCCCTCGCCCCCTCTCCCTTCCCTTTCTCCCCCTCTCCCTTCCCTTTCTCCCCCTCCCCTTTCTCCCCCTCTCCCTTCCCTTTCTCCCCCTCTCCCTCCTCTCCTTCTCCTCCTCTCTCCTCCTCCCCCTCCTCTCCCACACCTTCTCCTCATCTCCTTCTCCTCCTCTCCCTTCCCTTTCTCCCCCTCGCCCCTCTCCCTTCCCTCTCTCTCCCTCTTCTTTCTCTCCCCCTCTTCTTTCTCTCCTCTTCTCTCTCTTTCTCTCCTCTTCTCTCTCTTTCTCTCCTCTTCTTCTCTCTCTCTTTTTCTTTCTCTCTTTCTCATCTCTCATACCTGTATGATGGGTATGTTACATAGTTACATAGTAGATGAGGTTTGAAAAAAGACGTACGTCCATCAAGTTCAACTTAAATGTTCTAACTCTATTTTTTGCTCTTCTTTTCCGTTTGAGAGGAGGGAGACACACCAGGAACGCTGGATTGCTTACAGACGCTCGGGGAGGCGGATACAGTCCTGGATTGCAACCACTGATTTATCTGGTAAGTACTGCAAACATGCTTGAACAAGGGCCTTAGACATTTTATTTGACGGTTTAGATAATCATTGTCTGTGGTTGTTAGTTATTGGTATTACATTTTTTTGTGTTATGTTAAGAATTGGAAATAAATACATTTTGAAGTAGTAATCATCCCCTCTGAACTGGGCATTCCTGGCCAATAATGCCCTGGCTGTGAGTTGAAGGACCCAAGCAAAGGCCCCGCCTCTATACACACAACCACTGCAGGGGCATCACGTGATGTAACTTGTTTAATAATTTTTTTTTAATGTGTCCCGGTTTTTCATTTTGAAAATCTGATCACCTTACACATACGCGGCACCGAAACCGGCAGAAATAAACTCATTGCCTGAACCGGTCCGACCCGTGTGGCAGCACAACGGCGCGGCAGGATTCTGAGGCGACAAATGTATTTGATTTTTCACACGATACCCGTGTCATGTGAGCCGTTGGAACCGAGGGCGAACTTCAATTTTTTAGCCTGCTTCCTGCCCATGCTCCAATCATACGTGTCGCGCGCGACAACAGAGGCCACACATTGTTCAGGCGACAGCCGCACCGACCTGTTTCAAGGTTTGTCACGCACAGAGTCGCTTTTACTATAGCCAAGGCCTAATACTGCAAAGATATGCATGGTCCTCTCTACTACCAAAACTGTAATGCAGGCCCTCATTCTCTCCCATGTTGACTATTGTAACCTTCTGTTGTCCGGCCTTCCTGCCTCTCACCTGTATCCCCTACACTCTATCCGAAATGCTGCTGCTGGAATCACTCTTCTCTATCTTAAATGGGACACTTCACCTCTCCTGCTGAAATCCCTCTCTTAGCTTCCTATTCGATCACTTATAAAATTGTCTCTCTCTCTTTCAAGGATATACATGTCTCTGCACCCCCTTCGCTTTTATCTCAACCATCATTTCTTGCTACACCCCTCCTCGTATCTTGCATTCTGCTCTTGATGTCTTCCCCTTTTGTATATAAATAATAATAAATGTATTTCATATAGTGCTTTTTTCCCAATTAGACTCAAAGTGCTTCACAATTAGAATACAGCATGCAGTACACAGCACTGTACATATTGTTTTTGCAGACACAGTCCCTGCCCCGTAGAGCTTACAATCTATGAAATAAAGTTACTTGCCCAAGGTCACTAGGAACTGACACCGGGAATTAAACCAGGTTCCCCTGATTCAAACTCAGTGTCATTGCTCCTTCAGCCCTCTCCTGCCTTAATGAGTAGAAGAGAGAAGGAGCACAGCTAACTACATCCAAGATGCAAAAATATGAATAAGGGCAACTCCAGGCAAAGGAAAAATTATATTATCTTTTATTAGATAGCTTAGCAATGGTATAGGACAACGCACCAACGCGTTTCATCCCGCAGGACTTTCTCAAGGTCCTCAGAAAGTCCTTGAGAAAGTCCTGCGGGATGAAACGCGTTGGTGCATTGTCCTATACCATTGCTAAGCTGTCTAATAAAGGATAATATAATTTTTCCTTTGCCTGGAGTTGCCCTTATTCATATTTTTGCATCTTGGATGTAGCTAGCTGTGCTCCTTCTCTCTTCTACTCATCTGGACCTTTACTTCTAAGGACTGCACGCTGAGGAATCCATTTATCTGGAACACACAGTCAGGTAAAGGGCTATAGCCCCTCTGTTGTTACCTCTCTAGTGCTGGACTGTTTATACATTATACCCCAGGGGTGAATGATTTCATATTGGGAACTACACGTTGTGGTAGCTGTGTGGGCACCACTAGGTCCCCATTCTACCCTGGGAAGATTATTTCTGCGATTATGTAATTGTTCCTGGATATTGGATTTACTTCAAAGAGACTTATGTTTTTGTGAGCTTACTGTGGTGATGCACCAATATACCACATAACCTATGCCCCTCTCCTGCCTTAAACCTCACTTAATGTATCACTCCTCTGGATTGCCCTTCTCCCCAATATCCGCCAAGCACCTTCTCTCGACACCTTCAGGGCCCCTCTCAAAACTCTGCTCTTTAATGAAGCAGTTCAGTAGCAATAAAATATTGACCCCTTGCATACACACACTTACCATAACCCCTTCTCTGCATGTTTTCCCTACTTACCACTAAGGCACTAAGGCTTTTATAGGCCTATGACGTCACATTTTCGTTAAATGGTTCACACGGCCCTGATTGGGCCGTGTAAACCATGTGATTTAGTAAAAACAAAACAAAATGATGACGTCATTTAAAGGGAATGAAGCCAGCCAATCAGAATGGCTGAGCTTCATTTGCCTTTAAGATGACGTCATCAAAACAATTTAATTTTATTATGCAATGTGCTGATTTTGAGATTAAGATTTCATGTTTTTATTTATGCATGTTTATGTAATCCTTTAACATTTATTTGTATATTGGTGTTATATATATATATATATATATATATATATATATATATGTAACGGGTTTCTCCCCCCCCCCCCAATCGCAGATTATACTGTGGGGGCGGAGAAACATACGGTGTTACCATAGGTGTGGTGCGTTACCTGTTGGCTCACAGGAGGGCTGAGCTTTCGCCACGGGGAACCTGGGGCACTATAAACTAGGGGTAACCACTTACTCAATTCAGCGCCTCCACCTGCGATGGCTCCCACCATAGGGGGAGTAGTTCCTCGCAGGACACATACAAATAATCAATACTCACACACAGTGATATATATTAACTAATAGCATTTACTGGGAACAGCATATAACACATATCACGGCAATAACATCATAACATATCAGAACAGGTGTCCCTCTCTCGAGGAGACACTTACTGCGACGTCCCGCAGGACGCTTCCCCAACACCAGGTGATCCCACCCAGTGTCCAAAGAACCCCACGCAATGTCCCGCACTCTTGCAGAGAGAGGCAATGGGTGACTGTGCAGCCACAATTACACTAAGGGCCCGTTGGTGCACTTAGAACTGTATAGTACCTGCCGAGCACTCCGGTGCTCAGATCAGCAACAACTTCACAAAGGATCAGTCGTAGGATGACGTCATCTGATCCCCAACCGGACTCTTTGCACACGGACCGCCGAGGGCGATCCCACCCTGGAAACAGTCTCTGAGGACCCCAACTTGGATCCGAACCTCTTAGCAGGAACCGCAGCGTCCGCTGGGTCCCTATCTAATCTACCCTACTGTGACAGGATCCCTAACATAGGACCTGTCCCTACAGCACTAAGTGACACGCGCTATACTATAGGCCGTCCCTACAGCACCGCAACCTGTAATGACTTTGGGGGAAACTCCTAGGGGTCTACAGGGGTTAATAACCAGCCCCACTCCCCTAAATCTTCCCAGTACTGACTGTACTAAACTAGTCCCAGCGCCTACAGCAACAAGCTGTGACCCACTGGATGCTGGCAGTCAACTTGCTGCGCAACACTGTGCCTGCCTGTCAGACCTCACAGCACTGACAGCCGTGACTCTGACAAGGCAGCACTACACTAAGGGCAGCGTCCCTATCTTGGGCCTCCCTCGGCACTTACCCACTAACCTAGTGGGGAGTTGGGGCCTACCTGGGGTGTGGGTACCTATGTGGGTGCAGGAGCTGCACTCACTCCCCGCACCCTTCCTTCCCTCACAGCTCCCTGACTCCAACTGACAAACCTCAGTGACAGGGTCCCTAACCTAGGGCAACCCCTGGCAACACTCACTTTAATGGGGTAACTCAGAGCTATCTCGGGCCCTGGGGGTGCTGGCCTAGTACAGGGAGTCCCTGACTCCTGTACCCTACCTCCTTCCCTGGGCTGCTCCTGGCTCTGACTGCCTAACGTGGTCCAAGCCCGCGAAATGTATCCTTTTGCTCCCTCTAGGGATCCTTGGCCCTCACTGGCCACACGGAGGCACCTGGTGTGCTTGGCCCTAAGCCTCATGGGAGTTGTAGTCCCGTGGAGGCTGCAATTACATTGGGGCCACGTGTGTGCCTTCCCTGCGCCTGTGCAACTCCCTAATGGCCGCCGCAACATCTCCCTACCTGTCCCTACTCTCGCGCGACTTTCTAAAGGTTGCCTGGACTTGCTAGACTTGCACGTTTGCGCATGCGCGGTAAGCCCCTGGCGGCACGAGATAGTCGCGCATGCGCAAACTTGCGCAACATGGTGGCGCCCTGCACGGGAGCCGCCGAAGATCTCTAGCGCACCGGAGCGCTCCCTGCTCGGCCCCCACCCTCCGGAATGGCCGTCGGGTCTGCCGCTTGCCTCCGGCAGCACCCGCCATCGATCCTGGCCCCGGAAAGAATGGGGGTCGCAAGGTGAAAGGGGTGACCTGGCTACATATATATATATTAGAACAAAAGAAAAAGCGCCCGATCCATGTGTAAAATCTGATATAAAAGGTTTAATTTACCATAAACATAGATAATTGCACACTCACACTTTTTCAGTGTATTAAAAGCGTTTTATGGGACAAGCCCATGCACCAGACAGACGTCAGCCTTCCACTGCTTCCTTCCATTTTCATGCGGTTGTGTGAACTGCAAGGCTGTGCTGCTGCTGGTGTCACCGTCTCAGCGTCTCTCCGACAACCCGGATGAGCAACTTGCGGTTCCTAGTCTGCACGGCTCCACACGAACCCTCTCCAATGAGATAACAGGGAACTCCTGCACTGGCGTCTGCACTCAGGCGTCTGGGCTGCTCCACCACTGTAGCTCCTATACCACGTGACCCTACGCGTTTCTTCCGTCTCAGCGGATTTCATCAGGGGATCCACGTCGCGTCTTGGACGCTATAAAGATGGCGGTGACACTGGCATCCGATGCCCCATACCCAGGCCTGTAACTCGGGAAGCAGGGGGTCTGAGGCAGAAATCAATGCGGTTCAGCTCAGGGGACCCCCTGCTCCCGCACACTATTATTAAAATTTACATTAATGCAGCTTCATTACCATAGCGGATAGCCGCTACGGTAATGAATTATTGGTTATTGTTGTGTGTTTTGACAGTAGTGTAGATGTGTATGAGGTCTCCAGAGCTGAACCGAATTGATTTCAGCCTCGGGGACACCCTACTTCAGGAGATGCAGACCCCGTTATGGGGTGCCGGTATCCCTTGTAGAATTTAAATGTCCCGGTCACGTGACGCGGAAGCACCCCATAACGGGGCCTGTATCTCCTGAAGTAAGGGGTCCCTGGACCTGAAACCAATGCGGTTCAGCTCCGAAGACCCCCTGCTCATGTACACTATTATTAAAATATATTTATTTAGTGTACGATCGCCTGTAACAGCCGTGCATGGAGATGCAGAATCTCCATGCAAATGTTACAGGCGTCTTTTTTTTTCTATCAGCTATCGTACTTGAAGTTTCAGTGCGCTAGCAGAGGGAATAAACATTGCACGCACGATAAGCCAGATTTTGGCACGTCCGATAGAAAATGGGCTCAAGGCCTTAGTAAATCGCGCCTCTGGCTTCACTTTTTAACGGATGGGCAATTTTTTTTCAGCCTGGCGCAAAAGCTCGGAACTTAGTGCATAGCCCCCTAAGTGTCTCTAACTGTACATGAAATGTCTGTAAACATAACTTTTAACCTCTGCTCATTTAATGTAACCCTGTATTTGTCATCTTAACTCTGTGCCCAGGACGTGCTTGAAAACGAGAAGTAACTCTCAATGTATTACTTCCTGGTAAAACATTTTAGAAATAAATACACAGCATACACTGTATACCCAGTGCTTACATGCACCAGGAACCCACTGCTAGCTCACAGCATTTACTTGCTGACAGTGAACTTCTTGCTTATTCCTAAATTAGCCGAAGCAGAACAGATTGTGTAAAGGGATACCCTGCCCTTCAGTGCAGCTGGTAAGACTGCAGTTTCACAATTCTCCATCTAACTGTGTTAATTGGGGGATTCCAGTCCCAACTTGGTTTCAAAACTAGCAAACAAACAGCGCATATCAGCCAGGTCTGTGTGCAGAGTGTGAGAACAGAAGCCGCTGTGCACTGCGTTGCCAGTCTGCAAACACAGTCCCTGCATGTACAGTCAGGGACAAAACAAGAGACAGAACAGAGGGAGAAAGGGACAAGCTGGGCCTTTGTTAACATTTTACTCAGCACCTTTAGAAAAGGATTGTACTGTGGATCTGGCCCAGCCCTGCCAGAGGGACTCCAAGTAGGTGCAGCTTGCGCCCCACTGACACTCTTGGGAATAGTTCCTCCTGTTTGTGAAGTCTCTTGCTGTGTATGCTAGTCCCTCACTCTGCGCAATGGTTGGCTTTCATAGACTGGTAAGTTCTTGTTGCAGATATCAGTTTTACATGATCAATTCATGAAAGCAGTTGGTATATAGGAATATGTTAGCAGTGGGTATATAGGAATGTTTCAGCAGTGGGTATATGCTGGGTGTCAGCCAATGGGTATATGCTGGGTGTTAGCAGTGTGTATGTGGTGTGCTAGCAGTGGATATGTGGTATGTTAGCAGTGAGTATACATTGTGTGATAGCAGTAGGTATGTGCCGTGTGCTAACAGTGGGTATGTGGTGTGTGTTAGCAGTGGGTAAACGCTGTGTGTGAGCAGTGGGTATTGTCTGTGTTTCAGGAGTGGGTATATGCTGTGTGCTAGGTGTGGGTATGTGATGCGTGCTAGCAGTGGGTATATGCTTTGTGGTAGCAGTGGGTGTATGTGTGTTAGTAGTGGGTATGTGTGTGTTAGTAGTGGGTATGTGCAGTGTGTTAGCACTGGGTATGTGCTGTGTGCTAGCAGTGGGTATATACTGTGTGCTAGCAGTGGGTATGTGCTGTGTGTTAGTAGTGGGTATATGCTGTGTGCTATTAGTGGGTATATATTGTGTGCTAGCAGTAGGTATGTGCCGTGTGCTAACAGTGGGTATGTGGTGTGTGTTAGCAGTGGGTAAACGCTGTGTGAGCAGTGGGTATGTGCTGTGTTTCAGGAGTGGGTATATGCTGTGTGCTAGGTGTGGGTATGTGATGTGTGCTAGCAGTGGGTATATGCTTTGTGGTAGCAGTGGGTGTATGTGTGTTAGTAGTGGGTATGTGTGTGCTAGAAGTGGGTATGTGCTGTGTGCTAGCAGTGGGTATGTGCTGTATGTTAGTAGTGGGTATATGCTCTGTGCTATTAGTGGGTATGTGCTGTGTTCTAGCAGTGGATATGTGGAGTGCTAGCTGTGGATATGTGCTGTGTGCTAGCAGTGGATATGTGGTGTGATAGTAGTGGGCATATGCTGTGTGCTAGGAGTGGGTATGTGGCGTAGCAATGGATATGTGGTTTGTGCTTGGAGTGGGTATGTGCTGTGTGTTAGCAGTGGATATGTGGTGTGTGATAGCAGTGGGTATGTGCTGTGTTTTAGCAGTTGGTATATGCTGTGTGCTAGCACTGGGTATGTGGTGTGTGTTAGTAGCGATATGTGGTGTGTGCTAGCAGTGGGTATGTGGTGTGTGCTAGCAGTGGGTATGTGGTGTGTGCTAGCAGTGGGTATGTGGTGTGTGCTAGCAGTGGGTATGTGGTGTGTGCTAGCAGTGGGTATGTGGTGTGTGCTAGCAGTGGGTATGTGGTGTGTGCTAGCAGTGGGTATGTGGTGTGTGCTAGCAGTGGGTATGTGGTGTGTTAGCAGTGGGTATGTGCTGTGTGCTAGCAAGGGATATGTGGTGTGTGCTAGCAGTGGGTATGTGGTGTGTGCTAGCAGTGGGTATGTGCTGTGTGCTAGCGGTGGGTATGTGCTGTGTGTTAGTAGTGATGTGCTGTGTACTAGCAGTGGATATGCTGTGTGTTAGTAGTGGGTATATGCTGTGTGTTAGCAGTGGGTATATGCTGTGTGCTAGAAGTGGTATATTCTGTGTACTAGCAGTGTATATGGGGTGTTAGCAGTGGGTATGTGCTATATATTAGCAGTGGGTATGTGCTGTGTGCTAGCAGTGGGTATGTGCTGTGTGCTAGCAGTGGGTATGTGCTGTGTGCTAGTTGTGGGTATGTGGTGTGTGCTAGCGGTGGGTATGTGCTGTGTGCTAGCGGTGGGTATGTGCTGTGCTAGTTGTGGGTATGTGGTGTGCTAGCAGTGAGTATGTGGTGTGCTAGCTGTGGGTATGTGGTGTGCTAGCTGTGGGTATGTGGTGTGCTAGCTGTGGGTATGTGGTTTGCTAGCTGTGGGTATGTGGTGTGCTAGCTGTGGGTATGTGGTGTGCTAGCTGTGGGTATGTAGTGTGCTAGCTGTGGGTATGTAGTGTGCTAGCTGTGGGTATGTAGTGTGCTAGCAGTGGGTATGTAGTGTGCTAGCAGTGGGTATGTAGTGTGCTAGCAGTGGGTATGTAGTGTGCTAGCAGTGGGTATGTAGTGTGCTAGCAGTGAGTATGTAGTGTGCTAGCAGTGGGTATGTAGTGTGCTAGCAGTGGGTATGTAGTGTGCTAGCAGTGGGTATGTAGTGTGCTAGCAGTGGGTATGTAGTGTGCTAGCAGTGGGTATGTAGTGTGCTAGCAGTGGGTATGTAGTGTGCTAGCAGTGGGTATGTAGTGTGCTAGCAGTGGGTATGTAGTGTGCTAGCAGTGGGTATGTAGTGTGCTAGCAGTGGGTATGTAGTGTGCTAGCAGTGGGTATGTAGTGTGCTAGCAGTGGGTATGTAGTGTGCTAGCAGTGGGTATGTAGTGTGCTAGCAGTGGGTATGTAGTGTGCTAGCAGTGGGTATGTAGTGTGCTAGCAGTGGGTATGTAGTGTGCTAGCAGTGGGTATGTAGTGTGCTAGCAGTGGGTATGTAGTGTGCTAGCAGTGGGTATGTAGTGTGCTAGCAGTGGGTATGTAGTGTGCTAGCAGTGGGTATGTGGTGTGCTAGCTGTGGGTATGTGGTGTTAGGAGTGGGTGTATGTTGTGTGCTAGTATAGTAGTGGGTATGTGCTGTGTGTTAGCAATGGATATGTGCTGTGTGTTAGCAGTGGATATGTGGTGTGTGCTAGAAGTGAGTTAGTGGTGTGTGTTACAGTGGATATGTGGTGTGTGAGCTAGTAGTGGGTATGTGATGTGTGCTACTAGTGGGTTTGTGCTGTGTGTTAGCAACATGTTGATACTTATGACGAGTCAGAAGTGTTTTACTTTCTTGTTCCCCAGATTTTGTTCTGTCTTCCTATCTGTTCTCCCTCACATTCTCTCCAGGGCAATATGCTACGAAGGCCCTTCCCTGGAGAGAAGATTATAGTCCCAATTATTTGAGTAGAGCCGATTTGTTCTCCAGCACAGGGAGCAGCTTTACAGCATATTGATATAAAGACCACATATCGCTCTTATGTCTCTCTATCATTTTCTCTATAATTTTCTCTGCTTGCCGCTCTCTTTCACATTTGATCTGTTTTTCTTCTGCATACACTCTTTGCGGAAGTGCTTGGAAGGGGGGTCATTTCTGACAGAACAGAAGGTAATGTACTGTTTGTGTTATATCTTTTTGAAATATCCCAGTCAAGGATGTTTATGTTAAACCTCACACACATGGGAAATGTCACTTCACGGTTTACTTTCTGCTTTACATGAGTCTGTCCTTGTTCCTTGCTCACACCTGCGGGCAGGAGAGAAGCGAAACCATCCTCTCCAAGTCTAGAGTTTAAACTTGTTTTCCAAGGATGCTTTGTGGTACAGTAGTTCCTATCATGATGTGATATGAAAGTGCAAACGCCAGGCAGTGCATGGTTTAAAAAGAACCCCCTCACTGAACCAGGTAGAAAACCAGTAGCAGCAAGTTCATGCTTCATATCTTACCTTACTAAACAGTTCCATTGTACCCAGATTAGCTACAGGGCTGCAGTACATAACTAAACATCGTACCATATCAGCCAGAAAGATATGTAGTCATGCCAGCTTTGGCTACTAACCTGCCCTACTCCTGGCAGTAAGCCCTGCTAGAATCAGGCTGCCAGTAGTCAACATGGGGGTTTCCCCCTCCTTGATGCTACACAGGAGTGACAGTGGAAGGCAGTGACATCAAGCCTGAGCATGACCAATCATGGGACAGACCTCGAGCCCTCCAACTGGCTGTACTTAAGGGCAGTGCAGCCCCAAATTTAGTAGTGCCTCTCCCCACAGAGATGCAGGTTGCACACAGGGAGCCTGAGATTGGGGCCGTCCCTGTTTCTCTTCCCCTTGGGGGACAGCGAGTGTGGACCTATACCCTGACTCCTGATAGGGAAATCGGGAAGAGCTAGGACAGCTGCAGGGGTCCTGACCTGTAGTGGTAGTCCAGGGACCATCCTCAAGTTGACCATCCCAGAGACTGCAGTGGGCAGAGATCCTTGTTCTTGTACTGCACAGACCAAGAGAATAACCCATTCCTGTTATACTCCCTCCTAATATGTGATCGTACTGGGGGGGGGGAGGTGATAGTTCTACTGTAAGAGATTGTCTCCATCTACTGGGGCCTACAGCAGATGGAGGCGCTGCACTGCTAGAGAACCATGTGGGTAATGTACCCCAGAAACCTGATCCTGTGTCCCCACTACCACCGGCGGACAGCTCAGCCCTCCTGTTACCAGCAGGTATCATGCACCACACGACCAGTAATGGCCAAATCTCCCAGGGGGTGGGGGAAGCACCATTACAGATATATTGCCTGATAGCACTGGATGCCAACCTTCATATAACCAAGATCGATACATTTTCTATCCAGGATGGAAAGCACAGAAAAAAAAGAAACGTCTGCCATTTTACATAGACCATCGATTCGCCAGCCGATTACAAACACACACTTTGTTTCTTTTCTTATTTATTAAAGTCCCGCCTCCAATCACGTCATTCAGTCTGCTGGGGATGAGCACACATCGCCCAGCAGAGGCACGAGCAAGCACACACCGCAAGGTAGTAGGCAGAGTGAACTCGGCCTAAGGAAACATCCATTAGTCTCACATGTTTTTGTTTAGCGTTGTTGGGGGATTAGAGGGGGGGCTGAGTGTTGTGTTGTGGACTCATGATGTCACGTTAGTGTGGTAATAACACCCACTGCTTTACCACTGTCTCTTTTCTCAGGTGCTGCTGTTTGCCACTTCTCTGCTTTTAACTCCAGTCTTAAGTTCAGACTCTTTCAAACCATCCAAAGGCAGAAAGAAAGGTCACTCCAAGGTCAAGGAGATTCCTGGGACACCACAAGACAAAGCCCAGGGAAAGGCTTCCCCGGATCCAGTGTTAGGGCTAAACTCATTTGCCCCATCTCAGGTTTATAGCTTGGTGGAGGATTATGAGCAGAGCCTGATGGAGATGGTGAGCCAGCTGAAAAACAGCTCTGAGCTGTCTGGGAACCGGTGTGAAGTGAATCTGAGGCTGTGGCTCTCTAACAGGAGGAGCCTTTCACCCTGGGCTTACAGGTGAGTCTGGGAGATCTAAGCTCCAGTACTAAGGGCATTTATTTTTTCAACCACAAACCTATTTATTTTCCTTTACATGTATATGGGCCAATTAATCAATTTAAGAAAATGAATACAGGGACACCACATACCATTTTAACTAAACCCCCCCAACTGCAAAACTGGGGCATAACCAGTGCAACACTGCACCATGTCTATTAAAGAAAAGAAATCCCATTGAAAGTAATGTGCGTTTTTCCTTTGATATATCTGGTATCATTGGTTTGCTCTGGTTTCCCCCAGTGTTGTAGCTGGGTGACTTTGGTTAATAATCACCTTATCTGGTAGAGAAACAATAAATTGCCTGCTCCACCCACCCCATTGAGTTGGCCAAAATAGTGAGTAGCCTCTTTTTCCTATACTGCCCCTTATGGCTTATTTAAGTAAATGGGTGGTACGGTGCCTTACGGTTTAGCACTGCCAAGTAAAGAAAGCTCTTGGTCAGGGGATTATAGTCCTGTGTAAAGCTCACAGTTGGCTAGCACTGCAGTCTGAATAGTGATTGAATGGATTCCAGAGACTTCCACCTTTCACCAAGTTAAATATCCTGTTTACACAAAACAATACAACAGCAGAATATGAATATATCTGCTGATTTGTTTTACCCCTTGTTACTATAGCTTGGAAAGAAAGCACAGTCTCATTTGTCAGTAAAATGGTTAAAAACTTGACTTGCTTGTTATTAAAGCTGCAGAACAAGCAATATCCTACATGTTTTTAAATAAATCAATTATGTACTATGAGAAAATACTTGTAGTATTTTTTTTAAAAAACAACTGTGAATTACGCTTTAAATGTATTAAGCATTTTTTGTTTCTATAGCAACCATTTACAAAGTCACATCCCCTTCCTCTTCTGAAACAGGCTCTGGCACACACCTTTTTGAGCCCTGCACTCTCTCCAGCAGTGCACCAATTGTATCTAGTGACTGCCTGGTCACATGATCTTCCCTACAGAACTTTGTATCTTTGGTCCTCTTTTGCTGCACTGACAGCCTTTTAGTGAACCCCCAAGCCGAATATTCCGATCGATCACAGGTGAACTAATCGATCGGCAACTTCGTTCAATTTCCACACAATGATAAGAAATTAGCTGTCAGCAACCTATGGGACCACTCACCACGGTCCCCAAACTGCAAAACTTCACACAAAGCAAATTGTAATTGTCCCTGTCGCACACCTTGTGCTTTCTTCCACCATTACTGCAGTATCCATTTTGTAGCGTGGAGACTTTTTGGTAAATAGCCATGCGTAGCTCTACTGCAGATGCTTTATTTTCTCATTGGATGATCTTATCATCACCCTGGGCACTATTAATCCGTTTCTTCTCTCCCAGCTTCACTTTCTCTCACTTTCCCTCTTTCCCACACTCCCCCTTCCTCCCTTTTATCCTTTGATGAAGCGCTATTGTCAGTGCAAAACCGATCAGGATTGCCAAGTGTGGATCGACCTTATTGTAATTAATTTGTTACCTTTTTTTTTTTTAAGCTGTCCAGTGGCACTAAGGGGGTTAAAGTATGTTTAATATGTACAGTATATGAGTACTGGCGCTAAGTATTAATTGAGGTACTTAGAAAACCTCAGACCAGGTGCTGCAGGACTGGTACAATCTGCATTTTTTTTGGCCTTCTATAGAAATACCTAATTGTCCACGTGTGTGAAATAACCAAAGAGTTCACCTCTGTTATATAGATCACAACACAGTCATAGAGCTGAAAAGATCTTACTGTAGCTGCAACATGGAGCTGAAAATTGCCTGTGGTAAAAAAAAAAAAAACCCATACCTCATGCTCTTTATCTCTCCCTCCTGCAGCATAAATCACGATGAGAACCGCATCCCGACTGATATTCCGGAAGCGCAGTGCCTGTGCACCGGGTGTATTAACCCTTTCACCATTCAGGAGGATCTTAGCATGTCCAGTATTCCCATCTACAGCAAGATCCCCGTACGGAGGCGGCTGTGCGAGGGAAGCGCTCCCGGGCTCAGGCCACGCAGAAAGAAGAAGTGCCACAAGGAGTACACATCAGTCATGGAGAATATAGCTGTAGGTTGCACATGTATCTTCTGAGATACCTAATAACAGAATGGCAAGGGAATACTTACCACCCACCCCTCTATCACAGACATATACCACTTACCATGTTTCAACACACACCCCGCATCCTTCTGTCACAGACTTCAGGGACGTGTAGCCCACAGACTTCAGGAACATATAGCCAACAGACTTCAGGAACATATAGCCAACAGACTTCAGGAACATATAGCCAACAGACTTCAGGGACGTGTAGCCCACAGACTTCAGGGACGTGTAGCCCACATCTTTCTGTTACAGACACCAAGGACAAGGGCATGTACCCTTCATCAACAGAGACTTCAGAGACACATATTGTTTTAGAACAAATCCTACCACAGATACCACATATATTTCATACACTCTCACAGACACACATACCGCTCATCCCTTCTACAAACTCACCGTACTCTCACCCCTTTTTCCCAAAGACACATCAGAAACACATTTCTCTCAACATCTCATAGAGACATCAGAGACACATACTCAGCATCTTATTAATACAGACACATCAGGGACACATTCTCCTCATCTTTTTAAAATCAAGCAACCCACACCTGTCGCACAAAGACACATCAGGGACACCTCTGACCTGCTTTTCCATAGATATATTAGGCGCACTAACCTTTTCAGCTTTTACTACTACAATAGATAAATCATAGACACATGCAGGTATTTAGTCTGCAATCTGTCAGTGTCCTAATTCATGTAATAAAACAGATTTAAAATTGAATTCACTTCATTAATTCCGTTAGTGGTTCTGTAAAACTGAGCAAAAATCATAGTGAGCCGTTTACAGTGGGAATCCTGTAGACCTCAAGGACCACTCGAGTTTCTGTATTAAGCAGACCGCAGTATTAGAATGCACTCCATCAATTATTCCTGGTTCTCTCCCGCAGCATTTGCATTAGTTTAAATAACTAGTTCATCAAGTTTTCATATATTTGGTGTTAGTTTGCTAGTCAGATGAAGTTTAGGCCATTTCAATTTACAGTTTTAAGTGAAGAAAAGGGACGGAAAGAAACGTAATCTGATACATCCGTTTATTATATATGCTTAGCTCCCAGCATTACAGTGATAAAGGCTCATTTATAAAGTCATATTCAAAGAATTACTTGTTTGAATTACAATTTAAATGCATTCTGCATCAATATTCAAACTAAACGGCTCATGTCATGATGGAATATGTGAGGCTGAATAAAGTATGTTTATTTGGCCCCAGTATTGAGTCTTTAAGTTGCCCTGCTCCAAAATGTGCCCTGGACGCTCCTGCTTCCATGTTACCAACATAGCAAATAATACCGGTTTCCACCCGGATCTCCGGATCAGCTGTGGCTTCTCTCCACAAAAGGCCATCAGTGCCGACTGCAGATAAGCTATCTCTGCTAAGAGTTGTGCAGGCCAAAGGCTGCTGTATTGTTCTGTGTCACCGACACAAACATCACAGGGACTGTGCAAAGGGAACAACATCTTTCTGTTGGGACAACCTGCCCAAATGTTAGTACTTTCAGTGCTGGAGAAACAAAGAGTAAACCGATACAGATGAATCGGTATTTAAACTGCCTGAGGGTTGCAAGACACCAAGATAGAGTGCTTGTGACATCCTGGTTTAGAAACGCTGTCCTGCAATTGCTGTTATCACACAGCAAATTCACACAATCGCAGTCACACATTCACAAGTAAAGCAAATGAATCCAACAGCTTCCAACCTAGCTCAGCGGCAAATGCACAAGGGAGGTGAGGTGTGACCCATATACCGGACAGCTAAGTCCATGTTAACCCTGCCCTGCTTTCCGACACGCCTCCGGCCTGCCTCCACCCCACCTATGCACCGCCCCCAAAGCGCGCTCACTGCCTCACCTGCCAGGGCACAAAAAAGCTCCAGTTTGAGCAGACGAGGCAGAGCAGGAGCGCTGATCAGCGCGGCCCGAGGCCTGGGACATAGTGAGTTTAAGCGTCGCTGAGCAGATGCACAAAGCCCCTGCATCTGTCATCAGCGGGGCTATAGTTTCCCCGTCCGCATGCGTGCTGATGCGTGCGGAGGCTGAGAAACTTTGCCGAGACAGGCAGGTTTGAAATTTGCCGCTCGGGGAAGCGGAGGAGCGGTCACGTGACTGCTCCCATCCAATGGGAGCGGGGGACTAGCCCCGCCTCCCGGCACACCTCCACCCCGCCCCCTGAGCGCGCTCACTGCCTCGCCTGCAAGGACAGGAAAAAGCTCCATTTCAGCAGGCGAGGCAGAGCAGGAGCAAGCTTCAAGTCCACTATGTCCCAGGCCTAACTCTCTGCAGGCTGTTTGCTAGGGGTTTTCCTCCCCACCTTTTTATACACTTAAAACATAATATTGCAACACTCGGGGCCAGGTGCTGCCTACATGCCCAGGCCCTGATTGGTGGGTAGAACGGCAACATAACATTTGCAACATAACAAGGATACAGGGAAAGGTCACAGACCACGTTGCAACAATTCTCCTGCAAACATATTAACCCGATTCCTGAGGTGCTGGAACCATACAAAGAGATACATATATACATAACATAATACAATACCAATGTATTACGGACAGGTAGGGGTAATGGCAGACTTAACCTTTATTAACAGCAGCCATATTTACCCCTACCGTCACAAACGGTATGATACTGATCCAGACCAGTCTTCTTTCAGAGCTAATACTATTTTACCTAAATTATGAACAGATCAGCAAATGGCAATACAAAACCAGTATTGAATCATTCTAACATTGTCAGCTTGGAGATAATTGACATATATAGAGGACAGTGATCAAGGTATAATGGAGACAGATATTGATAATTGCATCAATGTTGAGGACCATGGGCAATATTTACTAAATAGTGCCAAGCCTTACAGTAGGCCCCTTTCCCTTTATCACTGCTTAATAAAACATGGCCCCACATGTGCACCAGACACATAGGGGAGAGATTCATTGATCTCCAATGTGAGTTATCACACTAATGATGAGATAAACCAGGGGGGTTAGTGAATCCCAGAGATACTTCACATCTTTAATCATCAATTACTGATCAATTCATTGCCGAGTCCACAGAAGTCTGTTCTCCCACAGAATTTGTCAGTTCTCTGAAACATCTGGTCTGTTTGAATTTCCCAGGCTTATTTTGTTTATTTTGGGTGGAGGGGGGGTAGAGGGGTTAAAGAATTAACGGTCACCCTGGGTATCTTCTCCAAGACTAGATGTTGTCATTGTTAGTGGTCATAGTTCTGTGTGTGTAAAATTCAGTGTGTGGTTACATCCACACAGCCACATAATTAGCTCATTAAAGAAATATTAATGATCACGTTCATAAAGTGGAGCAGTGCAGGATTTGTAGTATCTGGGGAGGCTTTTACTATTCTAACAATGCAGGATTGCTGAATTTCTCTGATATAAGGATCTCATATTAACCCTTTGCTGGCAGAGGCGGCGGCTCCATTTCCCTAGGACAGCACAGGGTTAATTCCCGACCCTGATTCTGCGCTTGACTATTTCCAATCCGAGTTCTTAAAACTCTGTGATACCCATGCTCCACTACGCAGAATAAGGGTACGGGGGGCCCACCTTCCATGGGTAAAACCTGACCTTATAGCACTCTACCAGTTCAGGGATGCCTTGTGGAAAAGCTACAAAGTAACTGGCACTACCAAGGATCTCAATCACTACAGATGCCTGCGGAACGTGTGCACAAGGCAAACAAGGCATGCAAAAGCACAATATTACTCTGACAATCTCTTCCAGAATACATCAAACCCAACTAACTTCTGGGAAGTTATCAACAACATATTCCAGCATTCTAATCATCAACAACCAAGTAATATCACTAAGGGGGATATTACTCTGACAGACCCCACCGACATTGCAAATGCATTCAATGATTACTTTGTGGGGTGTGCTACTAACTTATTAATGAAACGCAACCCAAACCACAAACCTGAATCTCATCCTGGGAGTACCCATATAGCCCCACCCCCTCCCAACACTGCCCACAATTTTCAATTTGGCCCAGTATCTGAAGAGGAGATTACACAAGCGCTCCTCAAATTACAACTAAGCAGCCAATGTGGACCTGACTTACTACAATCTAGGTTCCTAAGACTTGGTGCCCCAGCAATTGCCAAACCAATTGCTTCCATAGTCAACTCTATCCTGTCTGCAGGCCATATCCCTAAGACCTGGAAAACTGCTAGAGTTGTCCCAATCTTCAAAAGTGGGGACAAAAACACTATCTCAAACTACAGACCAATCTCCCTTCTCCCAATCCTATCCAAAGTCATGGGAAAATGTGTCCACTCCCAACTAAGCGATTACTATACCAAGACAAATTTCCCTAGCCATTTCCAATCTGGCTTTCGCCCCAAACACTCTACCGTAACTACCCTGCTAAAAGTTTGCAATGAAATCCAGTGTGGAATGGAACGTGGTCAACTCACTGGTACAATATTCCTAGATTTTGCAAAGGCTTTTGATACTGTTGATCATGCTATCCTGCTTAACAAACTCCAGAGCTCTGGAATAGGGAAGCATGCTTTAAACTGGTTTCAGTCCTACCTATCAGGTAGATCCCAACATGTGTCCATCTCAGGCTCTAACTCCAACCCCGTGGATATCACCTGTGGCGTCCCGCAAGGCTCTGTTCTGGGGCCCCTACTCTTCTCAGTGTTCATCTATGATCTTCCCACAGCTTGTAAGGAAGCTTCAATACACATGTATGCAGATGACACAATCTTATATGCATGCAGCCATAGCCTCTCCGACCTTGAACACGTACTTCAGTCTGACTTTTTGAGACTCGAAAACTGGATTTCCCAAAAAAACTGTTTTTAAACACTGACAAGACTGTAACAATGGTATTTGGGACCAAGACTAAATTTTTAAAGCTTCCAGTGACTGAGCTCCTGATTAGAACCAACGCTAACACCACCCTAACACCTGTCACTAGTTTTAAATACCTGGGCTTATGGTTTGACTCCCACTTAACATTCGGGACGCACATTGATACCCTGACAACCAAGACCTATGCCAAACTAGGGGTACTTTACAGGAACAAATCCTCCCTAAGTCTCCTGGTTAGAAAGCGTATCACACAGCAGATGCTAATGCCAATTATTGACTATGGAGACATAGTATATGGCTCGGCTCCTCAAACCCACCTTCGCAAACTTGACACCCTCTACAATTCAATTTGTCGTTTTGTTCTCCAATGCAACTACAACACACATCACTGCGAAATGCTCAAAGAACTAGATTGGTCATCACTTGAGTCTGGGTGCAAAATTCACCTTTCCTGTGTTGCCTTTAAATTCCTTATGGGCAAGCTACCTGAACAAGCTCCTCACCCCTACCACATGCAGCACTTATCATCTGAGATCTGACTCCAAAAGACTGTTCATGGTCCCAAGGCTCAACAAAGTATCCGGCCGTTCCTCCTTCTCCTACCGTGCACCCCAAAACTGGAACAACCTACCAGAGACTCTCACATCCACCACCAGTTTAAGTTCTTTCAAATCTAAGGCTGTCTCACATTTTAATCTGGTCTGTAACTGTTTCATACGCCCATAATATAAATTATCTTTAACTGTGCATGCAATGTCTTGTATATAATGTATACCCTGTTCATTTATGTAACTATTTGTAACCTTGTATTATTTGTTTTACTCTGTGCCCAGGACATACTTGAAAACGAGAGGTAACTCTCAATATATTACTTCCTGGTAAAATATTTTATAAATAATTAATTAATAACACTTTTCCATTTAGGAGTACAAACATTGCTGAAAATGCCACTACATTTTTGTTTATTTTTTTAAAGTAACCCTACTTGTTTGGCTCTATGAAAGCCGCATTATAAAGGTGAAAAATGATTTCCGAAATATGCTATATTGAAAGGATAATCGCAGTACAGAAAGGATAATCGCAGTACAGAGATGTATCTTTTTTGTTTTGTTTTTCAGTAAAAAAAAAAAAAAAAAAAAAAAAAGAAGTGAATATGTAGGTTAGTATTTATAATTTAAAAACCAGTGACATTGTATTCCCCCTGTACAGGGTTACGATCACTCCTGGTTTGTCCCAGAGACTACAGGTTTTGGCTATGTATCCCCAGGCTACGGGTTGTGATATAAAATCTCCAGGTTACTGCAGGGACGTTATGTGACGTCACAGCGCTACGAGGTGTCCCGTTGGCATGGCACCACGGCACCACAGGGCAACCCTTTGTCACGACATGACATCATGTCCCATTGTCATGGCAACACCACACCATTTGACGTAGCAGAGCCATCTTGACTGGACTATGAAGGGGGAGATGCCACCGGAGAAGGTAATAAAGTTAAATATATAAATACAAACCTTTTTTTTAAAAAAATCAAAAAACATCCCAGTCTCCGGGTTATCATTTAATAGAAGGTGCAACCCTGCCCCTGTACTATCACATTTGTATCACTGACTTCACAAACACACACCAGCTTCTAGTTTTCTGGTTAAGCAAAGTGATATAAACCAGCTGTGTAAGATGAACACAGAGATAGTAGTTTGCCCAAGATCACGCACCACGGTCATATCCAATGTGCTGAGTCGGCCTTCATAATGCTGGAGAAGTGATGAGCTCAAATGAATCGGATTAAAATCCTCTCCAGCATGGGGAAGATGGCTGCACAGCATACCAAATAGGCGCCAGTGTCAGACACGACGAGTCAGTGAGTCCTTGTATGTATCGATGTATTGCAGACCCTTCCACTAGCGGGAGGCTAAAAGCATGCAACAATTCTCCCAGCCACCACCTTACGTATAGCCCAGGAAACCGCCTACATCCAAACCAATGGCACAAAGCAAGTGAAGAACATGAATGTATTTTTATTTGGCATGGAATAGACAGTAGCTAATGCAGCTTATTAATATTCAAGCTGGATTAGGTCATTTCCAGGAAGGAAAGTGGTCTAATTTATACTAGCTTAGCTAAAAATCAGGGGAACTCATGTTTTAAAGCTTCATTTACTATGCACTATGCTGACGGCTCTCTGCTGACAACACTGGGGGGAAGAGAGTGGATTTCCCACCATACTGGATTTTACAATACACATTGTTCTATCTTTCTTCAATACCTTTATTCTAGCTTTTCTGTTGTGCCACAGATCAGATAAATCTGCTTAAAAAAGAAATGCAGTGCCCTTTAGATGTCCAAAAAAATCCTTTCCCTTTTTTATCCAGTTCACATAAGTAATTTTTAATTTTGAAATATTGGTATGAAATTTGTAATTTTTTTTGCAAGAACATCTTAAAAATGGTCATTCTAGTTATGTATCGGCCTAATATCTCAGCTCTGATCACTGCAAATGTGGTATTGCTGCTACATTCTTTCAAGAAAAGCATTATGTACCTGTTCTAGGACAAGGGTGGCCAACGCCAGCCACCAACAGGTCAGGTTTTACTGTCAGAGCTACTGATTGAGCCACCTGTGCTGAAGCACAGAAATCCTTAAAACCTGACCTGTTGGTGGCCCTTGAGGACTGGAGTTGGCCACTCCTGCTCTATGACATTTCTATTCTACTGTTAGGCCTTGAGGCCTTTTTCTGCATAGATCTTAGTCATACATGAAATGATTAGGCAAGCATTACACGTGGTACAAGTTGGACCTGGCCGAGTGACTTCTCTTTATTTGCAATTCCCATATATGTCGCTAAGGGACTGCACCTTCAACTCGAACTCCAAGCCACCAGGACCCATTCATATTTATTTCTTTAATCTGCTGTTATCAATAGGAAAACCAGGGCTATCAATCCCAGAACACACTGAGAAAGAAGCCAAACTGAACAGGAGTGGGTCAGTCTCTCCTAATGCCCTGCTCAGATTTATCCATTTTCCGTCTTGTACCTATTAGGCTGTTTACTAGCATTAAATGTGGCATCTATCAGCAGTAGAGAACAGTGTTTTGTGTTGCTGGACTAAGTTAGTTAAATGGTACTTAATGGGCAGCACGAAACTTGTCCCATTGTGGTGATTCCATATGTCGGTGTATGTTAAGCCCAGGAAGGCCTAATTCTGCGTCTGCCTGCAGCGGTCCTTATTTTACTTCTACACATATTTGAGCTACTTTGTGACGTAGAACAGAGCCATTTAACATGTATATATTTTCCTGATTCTGGACATGTTCTGGTCTTTTTGTACATAGTTCATTTTGGCAGTGAGAGTAAAGGAATATCTTTGTATTTGTTCCGGGCTGTAAATAAACGTATGAAACAGGAAAGGGGAAACGCTGATGCTTCCCAGAGACAGAATGAAATTGGAACATCATCTGCTAACAAATAATGCGCTAAAGATCCTTTGTTATTTTTTACCAATGATTAATCACGTGTAAGTGTGTAGAAGCATTCACTAGTATTGTATGGGTTTTGAGCATGTCAATGACTGGCGGTGGCAACTGTGTGCAAGACCAGCTTGATGGCAGTTCCATCGGTGCCATCGTACTGAGCCCCGCAGTCCAATTGCAGAGGACCCACCTGCCCACAACAATGAAAATGATTGCAGGGGGAGAGCACGGGGCCTCTGTAAGGCCGTGCTTATACTGTGCGTGCCGCGGCGGATTACGTCACCATCGCCACCCGCAAAAGTTGTACTTCGCTTTGCAGTGACGTCACAAGCGACCTGGCCATTGATTGGCTCAGAGGCTGTCACATGTGGCGACAGCCTCTGAAAAATTAAATTTGACCGGCTTCCAAATTCTGCGCCTCCACGTCGCTCCGCGCTTACTATAAGCGCACGCGACGGCGGCAATACATTTGTTTTGCTGCGATGTCGCGTCGCCGGCACTATAAGCGCAGCCTAACTCTCTCACCTGTCCGGCAGCATCTCCTTCGGCAGGGTCCCGTTATAATGGCACCGCGTGGCGATAACGATGTCACATGGCATTGACGCAGCATGGCGTTACAGCGCATCGCCCTCTGAGTTTAGAAGTGCTGTTTGCAGATACAGAATGTGTATTGAATTACTTGTTTACTTTTAAAACTGCCGCCAGAATTTTGTTAACTACTCCCCCAGTGTGGAGTCTCCATCCACCCCCCAGGTGAAACCCTGATCCCGACCTCTCACCTCCGACCAAAGGAAGAGGTCTTCGCCCACTCCAGGACTTCCACCGCCAGCCAAGAAGAGAGCCGTTAAAGAAAGTTTTAATATGATAAAATACAAATGTTTAAATTTATTAAAATTATAATGAATTCCAACTTTATGTTTTTGGAACATAACCATGTGGGCTGAGGGCTGAACTAATCAGTGAATTAAACCGATGCCTAAAATATGCCATTTTTGAATACATACAATTGTTAATACAGTAATTTATTTTGTGTCATTGTTGAATCCTTTTTTTGCCAATTCAGTAGGCTGATCAACGTCAACACCTTGTTCACGTGGGAAACATATCCAGCGATAATGGACAATTAAGGTAATATATGCGTTCCATTGGCAATACCTGTGCTGCGTATGCATTCCATACAATTCACACACCAGTAGAACGTGCATGCGCACAAATTCAATGACCCGCATATGTGTTTCATACCGTTTATATAGAGCACGCATACGCACAAATGAACCACATATGCGTTTTATACACTTTACAGCAGCAGTGTAATTAATGCATCTTTCTTCTTGATTATTTCACAGGTGAAACTGTCCAAAAAACATCTAGAAGATGTCGGTTGAAGATTGAAATATTTCACAAAGTCCGTTATTTCTCTCCAAGCATTAATTTACTCTAATAAAAAGGTCATACTTTAAAAATACTTTTTCATTATCTGAAGTTTTCTGCCACATTTAAACAGTGTATGGAAATAAGTGATGGGTAACATTGCATTTAAAGACACTAGCACCACCTATCGTTACTGCAGAGTACTGCGGAAGCCACAAAACTCAATTTTGCAGCCATGGTACTGCAACATGCAAATAAATATCAGGGATTTACACCTGGTTTAGCGAGGCACCGAACACAGTAAGCCTGATCACATCTGTATTTGCTTTCTGCAGCTACTGTAACTGGTTTTATATTTGAAATCTGTACAGGACAAACAAAGCTTTCAGATACTGAGGGCCCGTTTCAATATGCTGTGAAGACGTTTCTTCCCCTTGCTGGAGATCTCTACAGCGTTACAGCATCATAAATAGGGGCCAGTGTGTACAGGCACACCTCTTGCACTGCTTGTGTTTGCATTACACACTTGATCCACAAATGTGAGAGGCTGACTGCTGTTGGAAAGTCTGCACTGGCACTGCCCACATTGTGCTTAATAATCAGAACCCACCTGCTCTGTAACAATATGTAAAGCTTGATCCTTCCGAAATCCTGATGGAAACACTGAATGTAATCGCCTAAGCACTAGGGTCAAACAACCATAATACCTCAAGTTAAATTAAGTTAAAGGCAAACTGTGTACATCGCATGAAATATATACAGCGCTGCCCTATGAATTTGAGATGACTGGACCATTCTAGATACAGTAGTCACTTTGATATTTGGGCAGATAGGTGCAGTATATACATATTAACAGCCTTAGCCAAATCACAGTGCTCTATTTCATGAATGTTATATCACTAGCAGCAAGACACTTTCTGTGAATTATGCTAAATGGAAAGTTTCTACGGGGTTATTTATCAAGCTTTGTTACAGATGGATGTATCCAAACAGGTGTTAACCCCCATTCAAATCAACTGGAGTTAACATTCGGATGCATTGCCTGTAATAAAGTTTGACGAATCTGGGTTATTCTGAAAGTCCTTTTCTACAATATCTATGGGGAGCGTGCGTGTGTATGTTTCAGGGGGATACAGGCATACTTGTCCGCTCTAGGGAACAAGTATAGGGGGGGGGGGGGGGGGGCGAGTTGCCACCCTCAGGGAGCTAAACTTCTTACCCTTCCTAATTGGGACTCCGTAAAAGCTTGCTCTAAAGCCAAGTGACATACCTCTCTCCTCATCCCCTCTGCTGTCAAATGGCAGAATGCACTTTTAGATCCAGTGAATCTTGCACTTCTTATCTTGTACAAAGTGGGATGGGAAGAGGCTGTGATCTATTCTGCATACTGCCAGTGTTACATTGCATCAGTGCAGTGTTAGCAGCACATTACAGCTGTCCTGCATGGTAGCGAGAGTCTTAAAGTTCAGTTTTCAGTTTGTGCAGCAAGTCCGGCTGGTCTATTTTCTCGTTGAGTTCGAACCAGCGATTGAAGGCCAGCAGGGCTACGTTCTTGGCAGCTACAACACTCATCTCTACTGAGCTGGCGGTCCACTCCACTCCACTCAGGTAGTACAGACCATCATGGAGGAGGATGGGGGGCAATGAGTGGGAGGAGCCTGTGGAATCATAGCTGGGGAATGCCTGCCACTCTACCACCTGAACAGAGTAGTATGACCTAAACAGGGTCTTTAGCTCTCTTCTGTCTAGAGGTCGCGGGGACAGCACCCGCCAGACTGCAGCCTCTTGCGGGGGCTTGCGACGGAAGCCCACGGACACGTTGACAGGGTACAAGCTTTCAAGGCTGTGGAATATAGAGTCTGGGCTGTCTGTGGAAAGGATGTTAGAGAAGGGAAAGAGTCTGGGATCTGGGAAACCGAAATAGGAAGAGTTGAGGTAGCCGTGGACAATGGAGGACACCAAACGATGGTAGGAACCGGTGGGTTCCTTCACAGGAGGCTGGAAGTTCAGGAATGAGATAGGATGACCGTCCCTGTGCAGAGGAGCTGCCACAATCACCAGGTCATAGTAATCTGAGCCAGGGGCCCCCTCGCGCTCATGCTGCACTTCATACTGGGGCCTGGTTTCTGCAAGGAAAATCACACAAACATGACAACTAGTGCATAACAAAAAAAAAAGTACAGTACACCAAAGACATTTAGTGTCTGAATGCGTCATTAATAAGCTTGAGTTAAATCATCATTAGATAGCCTTTCACTATGACTGACAAAATAGTAAAAAGTAAAAGACGCTGCTTTTCATGAGATTATTCACCTTCTTATCAAATCTGATATTGCATTTTTACTGTCATTTTATTATGGCCTCACTAACCTTAATTGCACAAGCAGTTTACTGAGTGGGTTGCCTGCAGTGTGCTGCCCCCTGCTAGTCACTGTGGTTTGGGACCACTCATCTGACCATTTGTAACATCCAGCAAGAAAAAAAAAAAAAAGATTCAATGGTATTCTCTTTTATTGATTCTTCTTTTTGTGACCAGATAAATGTACAACACAGAGTAATTAAACTAACAGCCTGCTCCAAAAACTGGTGGAACACAAATATTATTACGTCTCACTGACTTAGTGTGGTGAACAGAGCCCTTAGGCTGAGGCCCCAGTACCTCCGCTGCACGTGCGCCCGTGAGACTGGCAGGGGGGTCGTGGCGAGGGAGTGACGGGGTCGCGGCCATGACGTCACCCGGCAGGTTCGCCCTCATTGGCTGAGCCACCGGGGGGCGTGGCTTAGCGCTCCGTAGCGAGTCCTGCTCTCAATTCTATTGAGAGCAGGAGCAACTCGCGCCACAGCGCTGCGCCCCCCCCCCCCCTCGCAGCGGGCCTGGCGCCATTGAGGGGAGGGCTCTCGTCCCTGCAGCGTCTGCCACAGCGGGCGCTGCAGTAGCCAGCGGGGTCCAGCCCTGAGGCTGCGCTGAGGACGTTCCCTGTACATCACGGAGGGCTGGCCCACCAGGGGACTTTATGATGTGCAGGGAACGTCCTGCTATTTGTGATTTATATAATCTAGTGGAAGATTGCACTCTGGATTGGGAATGCGAGCTGAAGTGAAGACCATGTTCATGTCACTGGGGGCCGTCTACAACCATGTGACCAGTGCCCCCCAAGCAATCATCTGGTCGCAGTGCAGGGAGATCAGTGACTTCTTCCGGCTGTGAAGCGCTGAAGGAAACTTTAACACCGAGATCAGAATCGCTTATTTTAGAGTAAACAATGATCAGCACCCGATTAATAGATTATTAAACAGCTGTAAATGGTGACATTATATATGGTTATAGGGATGTAAATGTTGATACACAAACATGTTTGGTGTTGAGTGGCTTGCGCTTTCTAATGGGGCAGATTCTAATAGGCCAAAAGCGAACGAAGGACAATGTCATGTTTCATAAGGTTAAACGGAATGTAATCATTTTTTTCTCTCTAAATAATAATGTCACCAGTGTAAGTGTTTTTACATTTACATTTGTTTCCATTGCAAACAAATATTTCAGTGTTTTTTGCAATCTTTATCCAAGGTCAGTCCTCAAAGCTACAGGTAAATGGTTTGTTATGGTCTTCGTTTCCAAAGCAATTATGCCTACATCATTAATCACATCAACATAAGCAGCAAATACGTCTGAATCCTCCGCACCTGGAGAAAAGCTAACTTTTTTTTGTGTGTGCAAGATACAGATAAGAAAAACAGTTACTGTAATCTTTACCCGAAACCTATCCCAGCTTCACATTGCAGAGCCAGTATAACCAGCCTCACACTGAGGAGACCCAAAAAAGGTCAAAACCGCTGTCTGTCCGTGGGGAGGTTTACGGACTATACAGTTCGTTAACCCAGGCTGTGCTGAAAAGCTGTGAAAGACGGCAGGCATAAGCTTATAAGGGTCCATGTTAAAATAGACGGAAGTAAAATTTGCATGTAATTTCCCAGAATCCCTGGCAGCAGTGGAAGCATTATATGCTAAGAGAGAAGGGGAAAAGCGCAGACCCGTCTGAAACATGTGAATGCGCTCACAAGTGATTTTTATTTGCTTTAATTGTGATTGAATCGAAGGAAACCAATGATTATTTTTTGCCCGTCTGTGTGGGACGGCCCCTTTAATTTCAACCACATGGAAACGCTGCATTCCCAAATGCAAACAAAGCAGAGTCCAGTGAGAAGTTCATGCTGTCCTACTGGATCCAGCTATTGCTGACGTGACAGTGAAGGAATGACCGGCTCTACAGTGAGAACATTTGCACCAAACCTGCACTCGATCCAGATAGTTTGCTTGCTGCAAATTGCTGCAATTTTGTGTTGTCCTTTTTAATAAGGCTGCGGCCAGGCAGGGAACGGCACGCAGGTGCTCGTGCGCCCTGCTCGGGCCGGGCGATTCGGGCACGGCCACGACGTCACGGAGCTGGTTCGCCCTCATTGAGCGAACCGCTCACGTGATGCGCTTGCGAGCAGCAAAGTCAAATTTGCTTGCTCTAAGCGCCGAGCGGGCGCAGGCGCTTGCTCACGTTGGCCACATGCTATCGCAATGTGTTTCATTGCGGCCAGTATGAGCGCGCCCGCCCGCCCAGCGCCACCTGGACGAGGCCTGAGACTTGTAATCTGGGCAAATTTGCAGAGTCTATTTTGGCAATTTAGTATTAGTCATTTCCTGTCCAGAAAAATAAACTGCACACAACAGCCTCTGGATCCTCATTACAGCCCTGTAGTGCCTCCTTCCTGTTATTCCAGTATGTGCACATCAAACCACCTCTCTGCCAACGTATTTTATTCCTGCCATGCTGCAACCTTCTTATTCCAGCGTGGTCAGCTACACATACGCCTACTGCTGTCCCTGCTATTAGCCAAACTCTGCCACAGCAGCAGTGAGTCACGCTGCATCTCATTCCTGCCCTGCATGATTACTGCTCTGTTTCACCATCCACATACACGCCACTACCTCACAGTATTTATAATCCAACAGCTGCTAGGAGAACTCCAGCTGTAAAGTCCCTGCGGCAGGAACGCCATCTTGTTTACTTTTATGTATGATGCGATGAGCTCTGCTTGCATTGTTCTTCCCTTGTGTTAGGTCTATAGTCGCACATGGTATGAGAGATGGTGGGGGTGGAAGAAATGAGGGGATTGAGAGGTAATGGAGGGTAAATGCGTGATATATGGGGGAGTGGAAGACATGGGGAGATTGAATAGTACATGATATGGGGGGCAGGCAGGATAGGCACTATATGGGGAGGGGAGACATGGGGGATGCAATATAGGGAAGGGAAGGCGAGCAGATAACATGGGGGAGGAGGGGCAGATAGAGGTGATGGGGGCAGTCTGCAGACTCTCTGCTCCCTCTGCATTGTGGAGAGAGGTGCAGAAGAGGCCTGCAGGTCACTTGTACTCTAAGTGCTTTGCCAGTTGAAGAGTCTTGTTTTATTTGCTCAAACCACAGCATTCCCTGCTGTATAGAATGCACCTCAAATTGTATATACCACCAATTAGGAGTTTGTATAATATTGCTCTAAAGCAGGTGTGCGCAAGATTTTCTGGCGCGCAGCGGTTACAGGAGGTCCCGCGCTCTCCCCCAAAGCATTTAAATTAAATGCCGGGAGACCGCACAAGGCCTCTAACACACTTACCTTACCGCGACACGTCGTCATGGTAACCCGGCGGCAAATGACTCCGCAGAGTTACGTGACATCACATGACCCCGTGCATCATTTGATGTCAGGTGCGAGCGGGGAGGGTGGTGGGGGGGGGGGGGGGTGGCGAGCCGCAGGAGAGCGCACAGGGAAAATTTTGCGCACCCCTCCCTGCTCTATAAAGTGCCGAGTACAAGACAGCAAAATGACAAGGTCTGCACAATGGTCAGACAAGTCATGACAACCCAAGCTTAGAGCGCTCTCTGCTGTTTGATCTGAGGGCAGCAGCTAGGTTAGGCTAAGATTATACTCCTTTCTTGCGCGCAACGGACCGCATAGCCTCAGGCACGCCTGCAGCCCCAGTGATGTGTGAACTTGGCTGCAGGAGATTGGAGAGGCGTGGCGGATGTGTCACAAAGCTGGTTCGCCCCCATTGACTGAACCACTCACGTGATGATAAAATTACGTGGCAGCGCTTGAAAAGACACATTTTTTGTCTTTTCAAAACGCGGTCGTGAGCCCGCACTAGGGATTATGCCATTTGTCGCCCGCGCCAGCACCATCGCACAGAGTATAATCTCAGCCTTAGAACAGCTAGCACTAAGATTTTTTTTGTTTGTTTTAATGTCCCATCTTATTTATTTTATTTTAGAGGGAAGACAACTTTGCAAGAGTTCATGTGGTACATGGGTGTGGAATAGTAAGCAAGAGGAGCTAAAGAGAAGGCACATCAGGTTATCATGTACTGTATCCCATGGGATAAAGCTGGGTCTCAGAGCATTGTACAACAATAAAAGTGGCTACATGATGAAAAGAACGTTTTTGTTGTATTATACAATAATTACAGTTTTTACTTTTGTGATAATAAGTTAAACATTTGTGAAAAGAAGACCTGATAAACAAGGTTTATTAAGTTTGCACTTGATAAGCAAGACTTTTATAGTATATATTTATATATATATTAAGAAATAAAATGGAAAAAAAATACATCATATAAGTGGATCTGCTTTGTGATGTGGTGAAGTACACCGCTTCAAACATAGCTCAAAATAAGAACAACCAAGACTATAATAATGGCCCCAGAACATACATGGCTCCAGAAAGCTAAATGGTTTAAAAAATAAATGAAAAAGATAGACCAGTCTCTAGACATAATAGGGCTCAGTGATTAAGATTATAGCAATATGTATGCATATTTACATGCTGGAGGGTTCCCATCTCTTCTGTATAGTACAAAATATGTATTAATGTACCCCATGTATTTTTTTTTTTGAAGGGCCTTAACATGGCTGACGTTGTGCTTCCCCAATTACTGCATCTTTGCAATCACTGTTGCATTCAGTGGCAGAACAATAGGTGGTGGTCACCTCTAGGAATTCTAGAGGGCAAATAGAGAAAGGTATATCCTGACAACAGGGCTGACCGTTTCTTACTTCCGCTTCTGGTTGCATTCATTCCTCTGTTTTGTGTGAACCTAAAACTAGTCCCCAACAAAAGCAGCGTGCATTGTATACATTTGTTCTTGTGCCTTTCACCGTAAGGCATTTCTGCCTAAACCTGGAAGGATATTAAACATATTCCAAATAGTGAAAAACAACATTAATATACTAGAGAATGTGATTCTCGGCTGCGTGGATTCACTGTCGCATCATCAGTCTATGGTGCTAAAAAGAATATCCCAGCTGTACAAACACAGCCAGGCCCTAATCCCAGTCCATCCTAGCTTCGCTATTACAATATACTAACTACATAGGCAAACAGTAGTTAGTGTGCTGAGCGTGGCTGCATCTTTCTTTAATAATTAGGTTCACAGACCAGTACTCGGGACACATATATACACTGTACCTGTGCTGTGCAGAGTCACTGCTGTCACCTTTGCATGGATCACATTGGCTTTGGTCACCTTCAGCAGCCCTGAACAGACCAACTTGTTCCCTCCTTCCACGGCCCACGTGTTTCCCTGAGCTCCTGCCAAAGACATGGCCCCTGGAGGATTGAAGGAAGACGACAATGCAACTTGTTCTCGAACCTGAATTTCTCAAGTGTAAGAAAGAGCCAGTGCAGGGATTTGCATAGCAAGCTAGGAGACCAGATGTAGCCCAGGTAGAGGAGTCTGGAAGTGGAACTTTAATCAGACAGAGAGTAGGGGGGTAAGAGAGAATTCAGCAGCACCAGCTCAATAAACGATGGGTCACAAGGAAATATATATATATATATATATATATATATATATATATATATATATATATATATATATATATATATAGGTAACAGAGCAGATGGCACACAAATACAGATGAGGACAGGTGCTTAGTCCCATATGAATGAATACAATCAAAGGCTCCTTACCAGGCAGACCAGAGAATCCAAAGCAGGCACAGCAAGGAAGAGACAGCACACTTGTTAGCAAAAAGAATTGTATTAGTGAAGCAGGCACAAAACACCGGTGTTTTGTGCCTGCTTCACTAATACAATTCTTTTTGCTAACAAGTGTGCTGTCTCTTCCTTGCTGTGCCTGCTTTGGATTCCCTGGATTCTCTGGTCTGCCTGGTAAGGAGCCTTTGATTATATATATATATATATATATATATATATATATATATGAAGCTGAAGCGCCAAATCAAGTAGGGTGATACAAGAGACTTGTGATTTTAGTCAAGGAATTTTGGCAATGTTAGGCCTCGGCCATGGTTATTGCTGGCGGGCGGAGGCGCGCTCAGGCTGAGGGAAAGCGGGTGCTTTCCCTGGCCTTAGACAGCGTGCCGTCCGGGGGGCGTCGGCGGGCGGGTCAGTGACGTCACGGAGCTGGTTCGCCCTTATTGGCGAACCGCTCACGTGACCGGCCCTGCGCTCTGGCAAGCGCGAAGATTTAAAATTTTCCTAAGAAGCGTAGGCGAGCCCCTACTAAAGCCGCTCTCATTGCGGCTGTATGGGCTCAGTGCCGAGCGGAAGCGCGCCTCCACCCGCAAGCACTAAACATGGACGCGGCCTAAGGGCTTGGTCCCGGTGCGTGCGGCCGCGTGCGCCACCAGCCCCTTACCTGCAATCCGTTGGTCCCCGCTGCCTCCTCCCTCCGTGGCTCACTACGTGCTGTGACGCGTCAGCCGGCCAGCGCTACCAGAAGAAGGTGTTCTGGAGCGTTGACGCGTCACGTGGTGCGCGTGTGAGCCAATGAGGAGGTGAGCAGGGAAGGAGCTCGTAGGGAGGCGGCCTGTTTTTTTTTTTTTTTTTTGCCGGCTTTTTGACTCTCTCTGCAGTGTAAGCAGATGCACGGGGAACCCCTGGCATTGAGGAGAGGAGGAGGAGGGGAGGCTTCGGGGAGCAGGGAGGCTTCGGGGAGCGGGACACGTATTTACACTGTCCTCACTCATTTACATGCAGGGCCTGGGGGACGGGGCCCCGCTTCAGGGCAAACTGAGGGGGGAGAGGGGGGGCGGTGGACGGGACTGGACTTTACAGCACCGGATTAAACTGGAGATATGTCACTCCAGCACACGGACACACGTCATGGCCGCGCCCCCCCTCGTCATGGCCCCGCCCACCCGACCCGTTTGGTCACGCCCCCCCCCCCCCCCCGCTCCGAAAAAAGTTTCCTGCAGACCGCAGATCGCGGTGCAGTGAGTTGCACGCGCCGCCGGCAAGCAAGACAGCCGTGCGGACGCGTGCAACGGGGCCTTAGCCTTAGAGGTAGGGATGAAAAGAGGTTCTTAAACCGAACGGGTTTCTGAGCTGGAAAGAATAGTGATGTCACAGACGGTAATAACTTTGGTGTAGTGTTGGGGAAGGTTGAAAAGGCGGGGAAAAAAATCTTGCTTGGGTTGAGTCAAGATTGAGCAGAGATATGGTCATCAACAACATATATAACAGAGCTGATGTTGGTAATCAAACAAGTGTACTCGCTCATGAAAACAGAGCAGGAGGTCCTAAAGAAGGAAAGTTTAGGGAAAAAAGAGGGGAGAAGATGTGCCAAAGAGCTTAAAAGACTGGAAGCAGCACAGGAAAAAGTAGATTGACCTTTTTTGCTGCCTTTTAAATTCATGACAAAGAGGAATTCCCCCATTTCCAATTTACATGTAAAAGAGATTATGAAGATTGAAATGTATCATTCAAAAAACAACACCTGAATTAGAATATCTATCTACAGTAGGCTACACACGTATATAAAATATATATTATTATTTTTATTTATTTTTCTTATGGCAAGGAACAGGGAGGGGGTTTAAAATGCACTCACACCTGGACCCCTCAGCACAAGAACTACAGAAGCAAAAAGGAACAGACTGAATTCTGAATCTGACTCACCCACTAGAGCCGGGATGGCCACTGACTGGCCATAGCTTGCTTTCATCACCGCACCGATGACGTCATCAATGAATCGCTGCGTCACGCCAATCACCTGCAGGGACTCTGCGACCGAGCGCTGCGTCATGTTCACGAAATGGTCTCCTCCGAGTGAGCGCAGGAGCTCTTCCATACTGGAAAAAGCGTATTCATGAACCTGGTACTTATATATCCTGTAGGAGAGACAATTAATAGGTTCACCTATTGTGTTATACATTATAATATTCACTTCATCAAAGTACAAAGGGTGATAGAGCATCTCTCCCCCCACTGCACAACCGGTAAGGGGAATGTACTATTTTCACCCATGTGTTGATCATGAAAGACATCTGACTAGGGTTATACACACACACACACACACACACACACACACACACACACACACACACACACACACACACACACACACACACACACACACACACACACACACACACACACACACAAACACACACACACACAAACACACACACACAGAGAAGGGGACGGAGCACTGCTGTGAGAAATTGCAGGGGCTGACACCAGTAAAGAGTTAAAAGATCAACATTTAATGTAGTGGCATATAGGGAATACGAAAGCAACTCTGACGCGTTTCAGGCTGACGCCCTTTATCAAAGAGTATGTCCGCGTCTAGATCATACTCACACTATTATAGGAGATCCCCCGCCCCCACGACCGGAGCAGCGCGCCGCAAAATGGCGCAAATCCCATTGGAGGAACCCATCAGCCAATGGGCTCCCCCCAGCGGGAGACGCGTCACGCGCGAGCGGAGGGTCACAAACAGGAGCGCGAGAACTGATCTATAGTGTTAACAAAACGACAAATAAAGTTTATACAAAATTGAAGAAAAAAAAACTAGAAAAAACATCAATATAAGAAAGAAACAATAATAAATAAAGAACAACGAACAAGTGGATGGAGAGAGGAATAGTAACTAATCGCAACCCCTTCATATAGATGGTAAATCATAACTTTTTAAATATCAATGCATATATGGTGAGAACAAAATTAATGATAGTATACTGTCACTAATCTAATCATATAAATAGTCCAGAGTTTAGAGAACAACAATATTACTTATGACAACTCCCAAATGTAACAGAATCAAAGGGTGCAGAGAATTAATAAATCATTTCTAATACGATCCTATGATGTGACTACATGATAAGAGTATAAGTATCATAAACATATTAACACTTTCAGAATATGACAATATAACAATTCATACTGAGGCAAGGAATGCATTCTCATGAAGTTGATTGACATAATCATATTGGAAAGATATAAAAACTATAAAATTAGAAAAAAATGTATGTATACATGATTTCTAATAAAGATAAATGTACAACTATTTCTATATTCAATAAAGCAAGTTGCATAATTGAATTAAATAATACATTTAATGCATCCTTGCCCCAACAAGAACTAATCATCTCTCCATTAATATATATAATTAATCAACCAATATTAGTTTACGATCTCCAATCTTATTCAAAAAATTATGAACATGTAAATTCATATTTAGGAATTAAATAAACTCAAAAAGAAATTCCACACAAGACCACATCCATATTAGAATAAATGTAATCTCTATGTGAACTTAATCAGAAGTTGAATATAATTATAACAATTATGATTGGTCTATTTAAAAAAAAATTCAATTCCCAATCTAGATTCATGCCCTTGGGAGCTAGGGTTATACATACTGTACACACACACAATTTGTGTGTGTGTGTGTGTGTGTGTGTGTGTGTATAACCCTAGTCAAATGCCTTTCATGATCAACACATAGGTGAAAATAGTACATACATATATATATATATATATATATATATATATATATATATATATATATATATATATATATATATATATATATATATATATATATACACATATATATATACATACATACATATATATATATATATATATATATATATATATATATATATATATATATACACACACACACATATATATATATATATATATATATATATATATATATATATATATATATATATATATATATATATATATATATATATATATATATATATATATATATATATATAAATATATATTACGTTTTATGACCACGGGGGGGGGGGGGGGGGGGCACACACTCCATCGTCACCCTTTGCAATAGTAATCTAGTTATGCATTACCCAGGCCAATGGTATGGAGAACTGATAGAGCACAACCATGCAAGTATATGTAAATAATGTGTATTAAAAGATAGATACATTGGAATATATACTTGCATGGTTGTGCTGTATACATTTGGTCTGGCAACATAAACAGACAGACAAGTTCCTCCTTGAATGCACTCAGAAAGGTAAGTCAGAGCGATATGGTTGATAACATTAAAAACCTTTTAATCACCAAATAGTAAGAACATATTGTATAGAGGGAAATGGTAGAAGTAGTCCATGGCCAGTCCCTTAAAACAAACCAAGAAAAGATCTTCTGTGCAACACTCATTATGGACAACATCTTATGCACTGATTTATACTGCCAGGAGCACTCTGATTAAGTACAGTGCCTCTGTTGCCTGCTATCTGGGAGACTCCACTCAGTGAACCTCTGTATTTCCATCTAGCAGAGACCCTATTCAGTGACCTCTGCATTAACTGTGTTATATTATTCTGAGGCCATAACTGGATACGGTCACTGAACCGTGCCTCTGGGCACTAGCAGAGCACGCTTTGTGCTTGCCCTACGCAGAGGTTACTACTTACTAGCTACGTAGCTTTGTATGTGGTTTTATTTATGTTATATGTATTACTCTCCACATCATCTGTTGACTTCATTTGTGTTTTGGAGTTGACATACACCCCCATTCTTTGTGGTCTATGTATACGGATGTAAGGGCTTTATGACTCACGAACTGTATATGAACCGCCTCTTCAGATCTAGGGGCCTATGCAGAGAGCAGCGCTATTTCGAAATTCGCCATTTTTTGGAGAAAATCGCGCAGAAAACAGCAGAAAATGGCGAGTTCCGAAAAACGCGCCAATTTTTCTTTTCTATTTATAAAACTCGCCTCGCGGCTGGCGAGAACCTCAATCTCGCCAGTTTTAAAAATATCCTAATGCAGAGAGCCGCGAACGGCATCTAGCGGCTGTTCGCGCCAATAAAATGGCGCGATTGTCTCCTTTTTGCCTCGCCAGAAAAAATTGGCAAGAAGCTGCCGCTCGCGGCCATTGCAATGGGAAAAAAAAGGCGCGAATTTGTTTTTACACGTTTTTGAAGCGCGCATCTCGCCAATTTAAACTCGCCACACGCATCCATGTTAAACATAGCAGAATTCGCACTTTTCTGCATATGGAGAATAAAACTCTCCAAAAAAGCTACTTTTTACTAAATTCGCCATTTTTAAAATTCGCTGCTCTCTGCATAGGCCCCATTGTATCAGCATACTTTTTTCTATAGGTGTGCCGGTTTTTTGATATTAGAATTCCTGCCAACAGGACAGGTTTTCAAGTCTGAAGTTACTTTGTGGCGAGACTTTGCAGTTTTCTGTAGCCCACACCTTCTTCGGATCTAGTATCAGCATACTTTTTTCTATAGGTGTGCTGGTTTTTGATAATAGAATTCCTGCCAACAGGACAGGTTCTCAAGTCTGAAGTTACCTTGTGGCGAGACTTTGCAGTTTTCTGTAGCCCACACCTAGGTGGTGTATTGTCCCCACTATCGTCCATACACCTGTTTGGGCAGTGACCTCTGCATTAACTGTGTTATATTATTCTGAGGCCATAACTGGATACGGTCACTGAACCGTGCCTCTGGGCACTAGCAGAGCACGCTTTGTGCTTGCCCTACGCAGAGGTTACTACTCACTAGCCACGTAGTTAATAGCTATGTATGTGGTTTAATTTATGTTATATGTATTACTCTCCACATCATTCGTTGACTTCATTTGTGTTCTGGAGTTGACATACACCCCCATTCCTTGTGGTCTATGTATACGGATGTAAGGGCTTTATTACTCACGAACTGTATATGAACCGCCTCTTCAGATCTAGTATCAGCATACTTTTTTCTATAGGTGTGCCGGTTTTTTGATAATAGAATTCCTGCCAACAGGACAGGTTTTCAAGTCTGAAGTTACTTTGTGGCGAGACTTTGCAGTTTTCTGTAGCCCACACCTTCTTCAGATCTAGTATCAGCATACTTTTTTCTATAGGTGTGCTGGTTTTTGATAATAGAATTCCTGCCAACAGGACAGGTTCTCAAGTCTGAAGTTACTTTGTGGCGAGACTTTGCAGTTTTCTGTAGCCCACACCTTCTTCAGATCTAGTATCAGCATACTTTTTTCTATAGGTGTGCTGGTTTTTGATAATAGAATTCCTGCCAACAGGACAGGTTCTCAAGTCTGAAGTTATTTTGTGGCGAGACTTTGCAGTTTTCTGTAGCCCACACCTAGGTGGTGTATTGTCCCCACTATCTTCCATACACCTACTTAGGAAGATCTTTTCTTGGTTTGTTTTAAGGGACTGGCCGTGGACTACTTCTACCATTTCCCTCTATACAATATGTTCTTACTATTTGGTGATTAAAAGGTTTTTAATGTTATCAACCATATCGCTCTGACTTACCTTTCTGAGTGCATTCAAGGAGGAACTTGTCTGTCTGTTTATGTTGTTATTATAGTTTATCCTCTATTGCACCAGTTTGTGTGTTATTTGATTTCATATACTATCCTCATTTTGCTGACGCGGGAGCTTCCCCTTCCCCTGTCCCCTTCCCTTCCCCCACCCCCAGATTAGTACATTTGGTCTGGGTAATGTATGAATCTAGATGACTATTTATGATACTGGCTAATATAGATGCACGTAATTGATAGGGAAGTCCCACATCTTCACCCGAAGATTTTCTGTGTCTCTTTATACGGTTTCTCTCCCCCCACAAAGAAAAAAAAACATATACAGTAGAAAAATTCCTCATGTCTAATTTATACACATTACCAGTTGAATGCGCATCTGGCATAAATACAATTTAGATGCTGACATTTCAAAGACAACACTGACACTTGTATTCCTACAAACATGGGGATAACTGTGAGTGACAGTGATCCCTCTCTTTCAAGGGTAAGCACATACGTATTTGCAGGAATAAAATGCTTTCTTTGTGGAGCTTTCAAATTCCCAGACATGATAGGAACAAAAGAAACTAACATTTTGTACAGGTAGAAACCACCCTGGCAGTGAAAGGGCAAAGGTTGATTAAATCTTTCTTAGGAAGCCAATTTCATTGATAAATTGCATTTTGTATGAGAAGTGAAAGTGGCCCTTTAAGCAGTATCAATCTTTGGGAGCAAAAGTACAAAAAGAACAGATCCTTTCTGTCTGTATCACTGACAATTTCTTAGGTCCCAGGTCATTTGTTTCTGTTGCAGACCCACTCTATGGTGTTAGAAAAGGCAGACGCAATAGAGTTGAGTCTTGTTCAGTCTCCATATTGTATAAATCTTTGGTTGGAACGGCAGCATTAGTATGGGTTTAGGTCCTATGATCCCATGTGTCACTATGATAAATTACACCTTTGAAGACCAACCTCATGAATTTCTCCATGACTTCTTCCACCCACATCTGTAGCCTCAGAAAGCTGATGCCATAGTGCCACCACAGACGAAACAGGTTCAGGAGGTACCAATCTGTCTCCTCCAGTACCATATGCTCCCCATTGAAGATGGCACTCTTCCCAGCTACCTCCCTCCGGTGCTTTAGTCCTGGATAATAGGGGTGGAGAGGAGGATAGAAGTTCCAGGTTAATTACTCAATGAGAAGAAAAATATAGAGGTGCACAGAAGCAATGAATAAAAAGTGCCTTTATATATGAAAATTGGCAATGTTAAAGCAAACAATATGGCAATAAAAAACGTTTGTGCAAGAAAATAAAAACAATGCCTTTGCCTGATAAATGTGGCTGCTGCCGATATGCCAATGATAGATGTTAAACAGACTTGTACTCTCCCACAGAGTCCATGGATCTTCTCCGTCAGGTGTTGAAGGTTGGGGGTGGGTGGGAGGTGGTGGATGGCTGGCGTGCCGATCTTTACCGCGCTGCTGTTCTGCTGGGCCGGTGTAGTTGTCTCCTGGGTGGTATCCTCAGCAGACCTCTTTGTCCTGGCGCTTGCTTGCTTACAACTGTTGCAGCTGGCTGGTGCTCAATCCGCTCCTCTGTGAACCCGGAAGTGACGTTAGACTCGGGTGAGTGACATCTGTCACTGGATGTGACGCTCACCCGTGTGTGGTGGAGTACGTTTAAAGGCTGGCAGATTACAAACCAATTCAGGCTGATTTCGTCCCAGAGTGAGCTGGCAAAGCTCACAAACAGTGCTTGTTCAGTTAGTACACTGAATGGTGACCCTCAGTAGGCTGGTCCTCCTACGCATTTCACCAACGTAATTGGCTTCTTGGGGGATACTGGGAGGGCTTCCCCTTACTGATTATATATCCCATGGTCTGATTAAAAAACTGATATGAGGTGTGATTAATCACTAAAGGACATTTTAACCCCTGAGGTACCTTAAATCACAAAAGTATAAGCCCACAGTAAGAAAATATGGTTCATGTCATAAATAAAACTCCCCCCCCCCATCGTCTTTTTTTTAAATGAACAAAAAACAATAATATCTATTTGAGCTGTCAGCAATCAGATATCTTCTCTTTGCATATATTATTTCTAATAAATGAGTAGTTCATTCTTGTGATTGTAATTCAAAGTCCTTGTGAAATGATCTCTCCTGTGTGTCATTTTTTTTGATTGATTATACAAATAATTAGACCTGCTTTGCAATCTTAGGAAGTTGTTTACAAGTGAAAGATACAGGATATGTTAGATACATTTTGCACCCTAATGAATAATTGCATGCGTGTTTTTGAGTGCTTGCATAAAGAGGTGTTTAGCTCCCCTGATGGATAATGATATCCATAAACCCCACGTATATTTGTAATTTCCAAAAGACAATTTGTATATATCAAGTGATGAAATTGTATACTCCCTACATTTCTTCATTGAGCATAAATAAAACCTTTTTTGGTTCTGGTTTCATTGAAAAAAATTGTATAACTTTAGTGTTTGTTCTAATCGATGGTGATTCAGATGTTAGCTTGGGAAAAAAAGGGGGATAATCTGTTTTTATGGTTGTATTGGTCCATATTTTGGTCCTTTGTGGGGGGGGGGGAGAGAGACTGGGTACTTTTGAGAAGAGGTCTGTGTGCGCGTGCGCGTGCGTGTGATAGGTCGTCCAGCAAGATTTATTATTTCAGGGATAGACTCTATAACATCTAACCTGTCCGAATATGTAGATTATTTTGTACAGATATATGTAAAAGATTTAAGATCATACTTAAGAGACACAAAACATGTGTTAGAACTGATTTAAAAAAAACCTGGACACAGGAGAGATCATTTCACAAGGACTTTGAATTACAATCACAAGAATGAACTACTCATTTATTATCAATAATATATGCAAAGAGAAGATATCTGATAATTTTTTAAAAAGACAATTGTGTAAAAAAAATTTAAAAAAAATGTTTTATTAATGACATGAACCATCTGATTGACGACAGCTCAAAAAGATTTTATTATTGTTTGTTAAAAGAAAGAAGACAATTTTGTGAAATTTTTAATTTTGTTTTATTTATTTATGACATGAACCATATTTTCTCACTGTGGGCTTATCCCTTTGTGATTTAAGGTACCCCAGGGGTTAAAATGTCCATTAATGGTTAATCACACCTGATATCAGTTTTTTAATCAGACCATGGGTTATATAATCAGTAAGGGGAAGCCCTCCCAGTATCCCTAAAGAAGCCAATTACGTTGGCAAGATGCGTAGGAGGAGCGTGTGAGGGTCACCATTCAGTGTACTAACTGAACTGTTTGTGAGCTTTGCCAGCTCACTGTGGGACGAAATCAGCCTGAATCGGATTGAAATCTGCCAGCCTTTGAACGTACTCCTCCACACACAGGCGAGCATCACATCCGGTGACTGATGTCACGCCCCGAGTCTAACGTCACTTCCGCGTTCACGGAGAAGAGGATTGAGCACCAGCCAGCTGCAACAGTTGTAAGCAAGCAAGCGCCAGGACAAAGAGGTCTGCTGATACCACCCAGGAGACAACTACACCGGCCCAGCTGCGCGGTAAAGATCGGCACGCCAGCCATCCACCTCCCCCCCCACCCTTCACTACACCTGACGTAGAAGATCCATGGACTCTGTGGGAGAGTACAAGTCTGTTTAACATCTATCATTGGCACATCGGCAGCAGCCACATTTATCAGGCAAAGTCTTTGTTTTTATTTTCTTGCACAAACGTTTTTTATTGCCAAATTGTTTGCTTTAACATTGCAAATTTTCATATATAAAGGCACTTTTTATTCATTGCTTCGCATCTATATTTTTCTTATTTCTGAGGTTTCGGTATTCTAAGGATTGGTTATCCTTATTTGAGAGGCTGCAACTTTTCTGCATCGAATAGGACAATTGGCCACCTACACAGAGACTGTATTGTACTGACACTTTACACAACATTTTGTTGATTGGGACCCATACTGCAGCTCCTTATTGGTTCATGTCATGAAACCACATTGCTGGTATTTTAATATATATTTTATGTTCACACATTGTTATTGTTTTAGGCTGACGTTTGGCCATTTGGGCTATCTATAGCCATTTATCTTTATTGTGCAGTTGGGTAAGATTCCTAGGCCAGGTTTATCCCCATACCGTTCTCCACATACCTTTTATCCCCACTACATTCATCCACTTGACATCTTTTTGAATTTACTTTGTAGTTGGTTCATCAGCGCACCTATTTTTCATTTGCATTTCCTTCATTCCTCAATGCTTAGGAAACCTGAATTCCATGAGCATTTGATACTGCAGTCCCTCCTCACACCCAAATGGGTGGCACTGGCACTGGCAAATTTTAAGAGATTAACATTTGTGGTTGCCAGTCTGTGGCAACAAAGCTAAATGCAAATACTCCTCCACATACCCACTCATCTCTTCCCGTGTCCGCAACGACATTTCTTCCACATTACCTCCTCTCATGGTCGCCTGCAAGACTTTTTCCGGGATGTTTTGTTCCTACAGAATCCCATTCTCTGCTACATCCAACTTTCATCTGCTGTTCACATACTTAAAAAGGTTCTCTAAATACTCAAGTTATTCAAGGATGCCTATCCAACGTCAACCTGTCAGTCTCACACCTTTTTCTCTGGTTTCCATTCAATACCCAAAGAAGCGCTTACCAGCTACTAGGCACACACGGAGCAGCCATACACTCCACCACCACAAACCTCATTAGGCAATACACCTTGTATTTCCACTCCTGTTCGTTCAGTTTTTGAGCTCTGTGAAGCAGGGACTGCTCCTACCTATTGTCCTTGTTAATATTAAAATGATTGTATGGTATATTTAGTTATTTTCTAATCATTTGAACTTGGTTTAATAGTTGAGGCCTTATACATGCGATTATTAATAATCAGTCTGCTTTCAGGAATTGGGATCGGACGAATGGGAAATGGTACAAATATGGAAAACCCGATTCAAGAAAGAAAGGACTATAAAGAAACCAGTAAATCCACCTCCTTACCCATTGATAAGACTGCCTGGTGTTAGCTTAAATCCTGCATTGCCTGGAACTATAATACTAAAATATAATATTAAGATGTTCACGACAACTGTGTTTAATCTGTGACTCACCCAGCATTTTGACAAAGTCTTGCATGTGCAGGTTCAGTGAGTGGATGGAGGGGCTGCCTGACTCGTACTGTTGGCTATTCACGGTCAGGGTGGCCAGCCGCCCCCCCACACGATCTGCCTCGTACACATCGATTTGCACCTGGGGGCCAAACTTTTGTTGCAGAAAATAGGCTGTGGCTGAGCCCCCGATACCAGCACCGACCACAGCTGGAGAGAGAAACAGTCTGACATTACACAGATGTGATCCTCAGAGTAAAGAGACTGAGGCAATGGCACAATACTTACAGAGAAATGTACAGTAGAACAGTCACTCGCTGACCGACACAAAGCTTAGTACCCAACAGGTCATAACTAAATGTGGACAGTGTATGGTCATCCTTATGAAATACGGATGTAATAATCATCAACTTTAATGCAATACTGAAATAACTTAAGACATGTCAGCCCCCCTGTAGTTGATGACAGACACAAAGAAGAGTGTCACACAAAACAGCATAAAGATTAGGGATGCCAATACGTGTTGTTGCATTATTTACATTCGATTGAGCTTTACGACGTTAATCTGCCGCCACTGTACCTGCTATTCACCCTGCAGCGTTGTCTGTCTGTGTCTATCATGATTGGGCTCATGTGTCTCTGCCTCAGGGACTGTGATTAGCCAATGCTGTCCCTTTATATTTATAATAGGAGTGATAGTGCTCTAGCACATTACATCACACACAATAACAACAGCTTGGACTAGATAAACAGCATTGTCCAGCTGGGCCATTTTAATAGAATAATATGACTTTAGTGAGTGAGTCTATTGGTTTATATGAGGCTAAGGCACATTGCACTTTCGCTGTCAGAGGGGCCTGTGGCTTGAGTGACACTATACATGTCCCCACACCAGCGACCCTTTAACTAAATGAATGCAAGTGATAGCTGTCACCTACAGTAACAATATCAAAAGACAAACATGTCACTGTCATCCAGAATGATCTCAGGGGGACACATGCCTACGTCACACAAATACATGGCAGCTACAGACACTGCCCTCTGTATCAGAGCAGGCCTCGTATGTAGCGGTCCCCTCCCTTCTTTACCGATCCTGCCCGGCGGCTCGGGGGGTCCCTGCCCGGTGCATAGCTGGAGGAGCTGAGCTGCTGTCAGCAGCAGGAGGAGCAGCAACGCCATGCTGAGGCTACACAGCGTGGAACCTGATCCACGCCGCTGACATCACCGGCAGCCAATCAGCTGCCGTAGGAGGCGTGGCTTGTAGCACCGTGCCGAGTTGTGGAACGCAAGGTTACACCAAGCGGTGCGCATGCGCACTTCAACTTTCTAACGTGCATCCACAATGGCCCAAACATGCCTTTTGTAGCAGGGAAACCACAGCTGGGACCAAAGGGAACAGATGAAAGTGATATGTACTTCAACCCCACTAGTGCCAGAAATAGATTAAAAGAGCAATGCATGGATGGACTCTCTAACCACAAAGTGTTTAATTGAACTAAAATTAGGGCAGAGAAGTAACAGTATTTCAACTATTTTTAGTACTTAATTTTAGAAATAAATGCTCTTTGAAGGAGTTTAATGTTTACTGTTATAGTAACATGAACCCTTACATCTAAGGCCTGGGACATAGTAAACACTTTTGAGATGCTGCTCGCTCTTGCTTGCTGCCGCTCGTTCTACCAGGAGCTTTTTGCTGTCCTGGCAGAGGAGAAAGCAAGCGCTTGGGAGGCGGGTATCACTGTGTGTGTGTCACTTGGTAGCTGTCAGTGTGTGTGTGTGTGTGTGTGTGTGTGTCACTTTGAAGTGGTCTGTGTGTTTTTGTGTCACTGGGGAACCTGTGTGTGTGTGTGTATATGTGTGTGTGTGTATATTATATAATATTTTAAAAATTAAAAAAAAAGACGTGAGAATAAATTATTTATTAACATTGTGCAACTTTGATAAATATATTCACACACACACATACACATATATATACACAGACACACACACACACACCTCTGTGCTGGCTCTGTGCTGTGCTGGTCTGGTGGCTCTGCTTACTCAGAACACCGACACAGTAGGAAAAAAAAAGGCTGCAGCCCATTGGATGGGAGCGGTCACGTGACCGCTCCTCCGCTCCCCCTAGCGGCAACATTTCAAACTCTCCTGTCTCTTCTGATTTTCTCAGCCTCCGCACGCATCAGTACGCATGCGGAGGGAGAAACTATAGCCGCACTGATTACAGATAGGGGGGCTTTGTGCTTCTGTTCAGCGCGGCTCAGCCCGCCTCAGCGACGCTGATTTTACTATGTCCCAGGCCTAAAGCAAATTGCCATTTGTTTTGGTCCTACATAGGACTGCACATTTACCAATTCCAGCTTGGGTGTACAAGGCTGTGATGCTTTTTAAAACGGTTTATTTTTTTCCTAATTTTATTTTCAGTTTTATTTAAAAAGGCCCCAAAACAGCTGTAGAGTGTTCACACCACAACTCCTGCTGTTTTCTTTCTCCACTCCGCCAGACAGCACTGAGCGGTGTTCCCTGCAGAACACAAAGGGTTTTTATTAGAAAAGCTGCCTTATCCTGAGCTCAGATACAAGTCTTCGAAGTCCAATTATATCACTAATTGAGAGGGCATTTGCAGAATATTAATTTCGGTTTAGGTTAATTCGGAGAGAACAAATACGGTTTAAAAAAAAGCAATGAGCAGGGGAAAAAAACCTAGAAAGGTGAAATCAGATACTATTGTATCTTGCATTGTATTAGCTTGTAATAAAGAGCACATACTGGCCAACATGTAAAAGCTTTCAGTGAGATGTGTAACATTTTAATTGACTTACATTAGAATTAGGGAAACATTAGCAGGGAGACGGCAGAAAAGAGGATACATTTTTCAGCTAAAAATCAGGGAGTCCGCCTCATAAATAGGTTGGTCAGTATGATAGCAAATCGCAATCACACACGTACGTACGTACGTACGGACACTTAAAGGGGTATCATTTTGAAAATGGGATTGGATGCCGCTTAGGTCCTTCTTCTTAATTAAAAATAACAAAAAAACCAGCACGAGAGTTAAACCGGTGCCATCGCAGAAGAGCTTCAATCACGCTTTCTGTGCGATAGCGTCTGATCAGCACTCACACTTCACAGAATAAGGAACTTCAGCCCTTATTCAATACGCTGTTGATGGCTTTCCAGCCTTGAAGAATATTTGTCACTTTCATTTGAATAGAGCTGAACAGCATTAGGGAAGCAGCTTCACAGTACTGTATATTGCTTAGAGGCCTCAGTGTGATCATTGCATACCCCCACCCATCTTTGTAGCTCGTTTTTCCACACTACGATATTTGAGTGACAAACATGCTGGAGGGACTGAGTAACACATGATGCACGGTACACTGTGGTATATATGGTCCTTATTGCAGCTAAGAAGGAAAGTCCTTATCTGGTACACACAGGACCATCCTGCCCTAGCTAAACTGGGCAAGTCACTGTAAAGACAACTCTTGATAAGCAAATCCAAGAATTGTTATGGGGCGGTGAAATAAAAAGTGCCACTTCTTCATTCCAACTTTAAACTTGATTAATGGAGTTTTTAAACCGTTCTTTAAATACAAATATTTTGAGGCATTTTTCACTTTCTAAAAACAAATTCTGAATTTGTTTAATTGTAAGCTCCTTGTAGCGGAATCTCATTAACTAATGTCAAAGTATGCTTCAACTTAATATGTAATACTTGCATATTACATACTGTAACCTTACCTGTCCGGCTCCTAGGGAGTTTACATCGTTGTGCAAAGGTTGACTACTCAGCATGGGTTACCATGACAGGCGGCTGGTCGTGAGGTAGCAAGGATCTAATAAAATGGGTGCCAGGAACTTTTGTTGTACAACTGTCATTTATTCGTGTCCCCAAGGACCGCACATACACATACTGACAATCGTTGCATTGTATTTTATATCAGACATGCATGAATATGGTTCTACCATCAGTGCCCACTCGAACGGAGGTGCATGGACTTAGTTGCTCTATGTAGACTTAAAGAAAATTAGTCTGCTAAAAGGAATGAGTCCCTCTGTGTAATCGTGGGGGGGGGGAGGGGGAATCAAAGGGGGATAATGATAGATAACATTTTGATTCTGATGGATGGCTAAAGAGGATTACCTATCGTATACATGAGATGAAGAAAAAAGCAGAAACTTATAACATTTCTGCTATTAACCACTAATACTTTTTTCCCCCTTCTATTTGGACAGGGATATAACCACAAATAGTGGCCAAAAGCAAGTCTATGGGTGGAAAAATATATATAAATAAAAAATGAAGTTATAAATAGAGATTGATCTCTATGTGGCTCCAATTCACTGAATCACCAATCTTCCGATTGGTATAAACCTCGGAAGAGAAACAAAAGAGCTCAAAAACAAACATCAAAATCTTTATAGAGCACTTAAAAACACGATCTTGAGAAAAGAGACAATGCATCCAATTTACTTTCCCTGTAACCAAATGGCAGTGGGCACCGTAGGGTTAAGTCCATCCTTAGCTTGAGCAGGACATTGATATCTGGAGGTAGTCCCATAAAAGGCCACTCCTCCTACTGCAGGTGGTCTTTGGTATTTCCCATAGCTGAAAAATACAACTGATAAATATTAAACATAGGGCATGTAACCATGTTCCCACTTCCATATGGTTCCAGGAAAAGAAAATTACAGTAAGTTGGATATATTTTCTCTTTTCCAGTTCCCCATGGCAGTGGGCACTGTACAGGCAGTCCTCGGTTATCCGACACAATGCGTTACTCAAAATGGCGTTGTAAAGTGAAACGTTGTAAAGCGAAACACGTTTTCCCATAGGAACACTGTTTAAATGAAAGGTTCCGTTCCTGAAGGCATTTTTAACACTAAAATACACCAAATATTTTATGCAGGCAATAAGATATGCAGCACACACATAAATTATATAGTGTATATACTGTATTATATATATAATATAACATAATAAATAATATAATATATAGTATAATATAATATATAGTATAATATTATATATATACGCTCTTGCGATGCTTTGCAACGTTGTTTATGTGAATGTGTATATATATATATATATATATATATATACACACATACACAAGGTTGCAAAGCATCGTAAGAGCGTTAGATAAGCCATTTTGGCGTTGTAAAAATGATTATAGGTATGCATTGCATAGCGTTGGATAAGCCATTCGTTGTAGAGCGAAGCGTTGTAAAACGAGGACTGCCTGTAGGTACATACTGGTGCATACCCAAGCATTACAATAAGGGAGGGCAATAATAAATAACACCAATATCAATTTCAACTCATATTTATTGTTACGACAGTCTTAAGTACTTTGCGACCAACACTTGAGTCAGCTGAGGCATGAATGTCCAGCATATAGTATTTCATAAATGTGTTAAATTACCATCTGGCTGCCTTGTAGATCTATGCAGGTGATGCCTGTGCTTTAAACGCACATGATGTGGCCATAGCCCTTGTTGAATGAGTCTTTAGTCTTAAAAGGTGGATTTTCTGATATGTGTTCATATGCTTTCCTTATATATGACACAATCCATCTGGATAGTGTTGCCTTGGACCCTGCTTGCCCAGTCCTCGGTCCTTTTGGGAGGATAAACGGCCTATCCGACTTTCTGATACCTTGCACCCGGTTGATATAGATTTTCAAACACCTTACCACATCGAAATTGTGTAATACTTCCTTTCTGTTATTCCCTGGTCTTGGCAGAATTAAGGAATTACAATTTCTTGGTTAAGGTGTAATGGAGATATCACTTAGGCACAAAATGGTAAACTGGTCACATGGGGAGCGCAGGCCAATATAAAAGTGAAAATAAAAAATAAAATAGTGCAATACATCTATAATAATTTGGTGGGTTGAGTCTGTAATTAGGAACGCGCCCCAGTGGTCTGACCCCAAAGTCTACCGACTTCCAGTATCTGCCACTACTACAGTGCAGCTCCTCCCCGGCTGTCCTCTAGTAATGCTCCTGCTCTGGTCACATGTTCCTCTGCTCTCACCACCACCGGCTGAAGGCTGTCGTCCTCTCCTCCCACAGGCTGAAGGATGTCTTCCTCTGCTCCCACAGGCTGAAGGATGTCTTCCTATGCTTCTACCACCACCAGGATGTTGCCACGGTCCTCCTAACCCTACGCCGTCAGCTGCTGGCCACTGCAGGATGTCTCCATCATCCTCTCTAACACTATGGGTCAGCAATTTGCATTATATGTACTTGAAAGTGACTGATAGTGAATGAGTTAATCACTTCTATTAACACTTAGAGGTGAACTACAAGTGTAGTAGAAAAATAAACATGGGTCTGTCTGTCTGTATCTCTCTCTCTCTCCTCAAACCCTTGGGTGGGTTGCTTTTTTTCAATCCTAGTATGCAGATTTCCAGGTAATGGGGAGCGCAGGTCAATATAAAAGTGTAAAGAAAAAATACAATAGTGCAATACATCTGTAACAACAATTTCGTAGGTCCCGCTGGTCCCGTTTGTCTCCTTATCTTTCCATAGGCAGCGGTGGCTGGGGAGAGTGCGAGGGGGATGCGCAGTAGCAAGCGCGTCGGCCATTAGGAGTATAGCACAGCAGGGGAACTACAAGTCCCAGCAGCTTCAGACCACATGTTGCCAGGCAACCAATAGGGCTTAGAGATGCATGGCAGTTAGAATTCTGACAGTTGGGGTTCTGACAGTTAGGGGGACTGATAGCTGGAGCCAGGACAGAGAAAGGGAAGGTAGAGTCTGGGTGTCAGTGGCATCCAGACTAGGCCAGATTAACCCTTCAGGTCCAAGGTAGGCCCCACTCACCTAATCAGATTGTGGATGTTACAGGGAAACCCCTAGCTAGGGACATTTCCCCTGTAACTGTATAGTTAGTGTATAGTGCCATTTGAAGACGCCGCACAGCGATTTGCGGACTGCGGTCTGGGGCAGGACCACCACCACACTATCATAGACTATCAAAGGTGAGACCCTCATACCGGAGTTCACCCCAAGCAGAGGTGGAGGCTTCGCTAACATCGACGTCGCTGGATCAGTGAATCCCTTTTGCTTTTCAGCCATACCTGGGTGCTGGAGCACCTGGGTAGGTACCTCACAACGTGCACTAACTATAACACTTTCGGTTACTGTGGGCAGCGCTGTCTCACACATTGGGAGGGTTGGCTCTTGTGGACACCAGGGATGTTGGGTGTCAAGGGGCCCCTCAGTACTTTGGGGAAATCCCATCAGGGGTGGATACTGCGGTTGGAGGGCACGGTGGGGCTACGGCCGTGCGAGGCCTATATTGTATGTGGGTTAATGGTATATCTAGTTGTACCTGTGTTCAGTAAACTGTTATTAAATACAAGTGAGTGATCTTATTGCATTGGGTCCTGTGAAGGGGTAATCCGGTGCCGTCAGGATCCCTCACTTGTGGAGGCGCTGTCACCAGACGGATCAGGTTACACCTCAGGCTTCCAGTAGCGGAAGTTCAGGCGTCCCGTCAGCCACAGGTAAAGCACCACACACTCAGTAGCCACCACATTTCCCATAGGGTGGGGGAAACAGCGCTATATATATCTATCGATATCTATATATCTATCTATATTTACTGTGGACATGAATTTTACCAGGAGTTTCATATAATCTGTTGTGGAGGTAAAGCTCGCCATCCTGAGTGCTCGTCAGGTCCAAGTATCTTAGGCCCTTGAGTGAAGCAAACAAACTTCTTTTTCTGCCATATGAAATTTTATTCCCAGGAATTAAATGATTGTGTTGGAATTTGTTGGCTCTTTTTTTTTTTCCAATCCATCCATGACATTGTAGGAAAGAAATTACTACCGCTTTGTTTTACACCTACGCCAATTTATATCTAGGCTGGTGGGAGGAAATGGTGGTCTTCATAGAGACTCAAGAACTATACACAGAGTCTGTGGAATTGTGGGTCAGATACATCGACGACATTTTCTTGATCTGGAAAGGAACAGAAGATTTACTTCACGAGTTTATCAGTAAATTGAACCAGAATTCACATAATCTGAAGCTAACAGCGCAAATAGATAAACAAAAAATTGAATTTTTGGATCTCTGTATTTCCAGATCAATGGAAGGAAATGTGGAAACCACTATTTTCAGGAAACCCACAGCTACTAATACTCTGTTGATGGCAAACAGCCACCACCCGAGACACATTACTAACAACATACCAATAGGTCAATTCCTTAGATTACGCCGGAACTGCTCCACCAAGTCTGAGTTCACCAAACAGTCCAAAGAAATGTCATTAAGGTTTAAGATGAGAGGTTACAGCAACAAGCTTATTAAAAAGGCATACTACAGAGCCTTGACGGAACCTAGGTCGAAATTGTTAACCAATAAGAAGAGAGAATTGAACGATGAAACAATTCGATTCATCTCAACTTATAATAATCAATGGCAGGATGTGAAGAATGTCCTCCGTAAGCACTGGCATGTCCTATTGGAGGATACTGATCTACAAAAAATCCTGAAAGAATATCCAACTATAGGTTACAGACGTAGTGCCAACATCAAGGACAGATTGGTACATAGCCATTTTACACAAATCCATAAGCAAACATGGTTGGGTACCAAACCTTGTGGATCATCCCATGTTCTAAATGCAAAGCATGTCGTTCTATGCTAACTACAAAACAGTTCTCCAATTCATCGAATACCAGGACCTTTCAAATTAAAGATTTCATCAACTGCCTTACTTTTGGCACGATTTATTTAATGACCTGCGACTGTGGCCTTAAATATGTTGGCAAAACTCATAGACAACTTAAAACCAGAGTTTTGGAACATATAGGCAACGTACGGAATTCAACAGACACACCGGTAGCTAGACATATCATACAACACCATAAAGGAGACTCGAGAGCCATGCATTTTTGTGGCATCGAGCATGTCCCTAGAGATCCTAGAGGGGGTGATTGGGATAAACGACTTCTCCAAAAAGAATGCCGTTGGATTTTTCAACTCCAAACCCTCTCACCTTTGGGACTTAACGAGGGTTTCATATACTCCTCCTTCCTCTAGAGTGATACATCCAATACTTACATTATGGACCGTCAGCAAGGGAATTTTTAGGAGTACATACAGGAGGATCCAGGTATCTATCATCATCACATGACCCACCTTGATTATTAGAGGCAGGCCATTTATATGTTATCACGTTAGAATATTTTTTGATAGTTTGATGGGAATAAATATATTTTTTGAATGGGGATCCAGGTATATAGTATTTAATCACTACTAGACCTGTATTGACCATTAGGGGCAGGTCACCTAAATATCTCTCACTCCTACATCAGTGAAACCAAATAGCCATGTATTAATTATATATTTATATTCCACTTAGATATATTCACTTGCACACTTGGTATTTTCTACAATAATTACACACAATAAGATACACCACTTTTATTAAACTTTATTTATAAGGATAATAAGGATATCACTTTGGGATCCAGGTATATAATGTGTATTCACCGTCTGACCTGCTTTAACCATTAGGGGCAGGCCAATTCAAACACCTTCACTCCTATATCACTGAGGGAAAATAACAACTACATTAATTATTGTACTCATTATTTTATCACTTTTTTCACTTGTATACCTGTTCCACAATAATTATACACAATAAGAGATATACTCCTGAATACCCTTGTTTGAATATTATTTATTAGGACAAACGACATCACTACGCATCCTGATATCTAGATTCATACTCACCTACCTCTGTGGGACGTCTCCTTTTCTCTCCTTTTCTTTTTACTAGGATGCCATAAAGACAGTACATTCATTAATTAATATAAGAGTATACCAGTCTGACAGCATAATCGTCAGTATTGACACTCCTACTGCAACACGATAGCGAAGCTTATTATTGTTTACTATGACCCGATTGGATCACCGGCATAAACCACGCCTATATGACTCATAGGGGGCGGGACATTGTCTTATAAATAGTACCCGGCAAAGCCAGGAAGCATACCCACAGCGCTGACCCTGTGAAACCAACTCAACTGTGGCAAGTAACACAGATCAAGTAGCTTCCTAAAGAGTGCGACAATACACTCAACAAGAGAACTTGGAGTAATGAGGCTCAAGCCTCGGTATCCAATATCACCACTGACAGATTTAATCTGCCAGTAAGAACAGAACAGTCAGTCAGGAAGCATACTCCTCCCCTTGAAGAAGCGTGTTAGCCAAAGCGAAACGATCGTCGGGACTTGATGACGTCATAGGTGACGTCATCAGAAGGGGCAGCGTCTGTTCACAGAGACAGCAGAAAGACTCCTTTCCAGCCAGGCTTGTATTAGCGACGGAAACTACTGTGTTTATTCTTTACCCGCTGTGGTTATATGCCTCCATTGATGGTTGCACTGTATTTATTGCGCAATACCTAAATACACTAAGAGAATAGTGTGACGATAGTGAGGGTTTGGCCCGGGATTAACGGGGTTACTCCCCAAGGGCCCCCCTCTAACCTCGCCAGGGAGACAAGGGGTTAACTGGGCTGAGGCCCAGAACTGTGACTTAACCCTTGCTAAATAACATGAAAATGCTTATTCCCCTGTGTAAATGATGTTGTTGCTGGATCAGGGTCTGCATAACCCACCCACTGGGACTTAAGGGGTTAATGAGCTACAGTTTAAGGAAATCCCACTGTATTATGTCCTTTAAGGAAATCTGGACTTCAAAGGGTTAATTGAAGTTTAATGTGAAAAGAGAAGGTTTTAGAACCCCACATGATAGATGCAGATGGGGGAATGCAAGCTTTTGCCTAAATATTGGTTCTCTGTGTTTTAAAACTGCCCTGCAGTTGATTTTGTCCTGGGATTTAAACCCAGGTTGGTGACAAAAGGCAGTGCTGAATAAACAGTTACCTGAAAACTGGTATTTTGGTAACGGAGTAAGCCAGGACCCTGAGCCTTGGGGTACAGCCTCCGGGTCACCCCCCAAGTACACACATATTAAAAATATAACTTTGTCATAAGAGGGACATATATTTTTGATAAAGTGACTTTTTGCAGTTTTTGAAATACACAGGCAGAATGCTAATAATGGTGTGCTAATGTACAGGCAGAATGCCTGTCTTTGTAATGCGTAAGGAACCAAATGGTGCCTCATATGAGTATTCACTGGAAGTGTATATCAACAGAGAGGTGTGATACATCGCCCTGATCAATAGGTAACTGACCTAATTGGTTATGCGAAAAGCAAAAGCCCACTTCAAAAGGTTTAATGACGTGGCCAGTAGGATGCTAAATAGGATATCCTGCTAGATTTGAGCCTGGCTTCCCAGGGGAATTGTTTATGCGGGAAGCAGGCAAAAGGAAGGGAAGGGTTTGTTATTCACACCTTCCAGCAAAAGGTATTCCCCAACAGGATATCAAAAGTGAGTAACTTTATTAAATATAAGAATACTATGAGATGTCCTTGGCTGAACCGGCTAAGAATTACATAAGTGTATTGGCGAGAGTAAGCCGATCTTGGGAAGTGTAAACCCTGTACAGGTACCTGCTGCTAAATGCCAGATATTAATATCTCTATTAATGTTCATATTACAATGTAATGATGGGTCTCTCTACGAGCGTCAGGTGTCCCAGAATGCAGTAATATACCTCACCTGACTGTGTGTATTACGGAACGGAAGTTAAGCAATGATTTGCAGTAAATATGAACTTTTGGTTAAGTCTGAGGAACCCCTGTGGTGATGAGCAGGAAAGGCTAGAATTTACAAACCTGATCATCAAAGACTATTGGGCTAATTGCTTATGCTTGGCCCAACGGACAAAAGGAATTAACCAGAGGAAGTGGAACTCTTCACACTGACCACCTAGCTTCAAAAGCTTCCAAGGGACATTTGCTAGCCGTCTCGGCACCTAAGGTTACAGATAGAGGGACAAACGGTTTATAAACTGCTGTCCACCCATATATCCTTTGTCTTCGTTTGCTGAATGATTTCCTGATTGCTGGATGAAACTGCCAGTTCAGATGGGACTGTTTTCATTATTTTCATCTTTTACGTAAGTGTCTATATTTTGCCTGTTATTGTATAATCTGTTGTGTTCACCTTTATCAAGGAATAAATTATATTTATCATATCTAAGTCTCGTCCCAGTTCAAACCCAGGTATATATATATATTTATATATATAGTTTTTTGGTGTAAATTACAGCCTGTCGCAAGCTCTCGTGACAAATAGAACATACTATATCTCTCTTTTGTATGCAATACAGCGGAGCCTGGAAATAATATATTTCTATTTCCTTCTACTTTTTCCACGGTGGGAACACAGACATACTCCAAGTTACAAGTTACAAGACTAGCTATACTATGTTATGTGATAGATTCTTATCACTACAGAGCTGGATATATTACACCTGTTGGTAACAGGCATTTGATACTCACTGTTCTGATACTCTCTTGCCTTAAATTGCACATATTGAGACTTCCACTAGATTAAAACGGGATATTTTACTGTGGAACGCTCACCAAATCTCCTGGATAGGCCGTATTATACAGCTGAACCCCGTTATAGCGCGGTCCTCGGGGTCCACCCGAGACCACCGCGCTAGTAATGGGGTCGCGGAAAAAATAATGGCCGCTGAAAAAAAAATAATGGCCGCCGCACGCCCGATTGGGAGGGAGCAAGGAGGGAAGGAAGGAAGAGGTGGCCGGAAGCCCTACACGTCCCCCAGCAGCGGCCCTCCGAGTCCAGCCGCAACCTGCTCCTTACCTCCCACCACCGGCATCCATCCCCCTCCACCGGCATCCACTTCCTCCCCCCCTGAGGCCCCCACAACTAACGGCCCTCCGCAGCATAATCAGTTTTGGGCCTAGCCCACGTGGCCCTCCGAGTCCCAGCCTGCTCCTCACTCACCCTCCTCCCGACACCCCCCCGCCCTCCTCCTGATGCCAGCTCCGCTCCGATCTCCAAAGGTAGGGAGGGGGAGTGGGAGGTGTGAGTGTGGTGTGCTGTGCAGTGTGCTGTGAGAGTGTGCTGTGAGTGCGCTGTGTTCTGTGAGAGTGTGCAGTGAGTGCTGGGAGTGTGTGCAGTGTGCAGTGGGAGTGTGTGCAGTGAGAGTGTGTGCAGTGAGAGTGTGTGCAGTGAGAGTGTGTGCAGTGAGAGTGTGTGCAGTGAGAGTGTGTGCAGTGAGAGTGTGTGCAGTGAGAGTGTGTGCAGTGCGAGTGTGTGCGTGTGCAGTGCGTGTGCGTGTGCAGTGCGTGTGCAGTGCGTGTGCAGTGCGTGTGCAGTGAGAGTGTGTGCGTGTGCAGTGAGTGTGTGCAGTGCGTGTGCGTGTGCAGTGCGTGTGCAGTGCGTGTGCGTGTGCAGTGCGTGTGCGTGTGCAGTGAGAGCATGTGCAGTGCTTGTGCGTGTGCAGTGAGAGTGTGTGCAGTGCGTGTGCGTGCGTGTGCAGTGAGAGCATGTGCAGTGCGTGTGCAGTGAGAGCGTGTGCAGTGCGTGTGCATGTGCAGTGAGAGTGTGTGCGTGTGCGTGTGCAGTGAGAGTGTGTGCGTGTGCAGTGAGAGTGTGTGCGTGTGCAGTGAGAGCGTGTGCAGTGAGAGCGTGTGCAGTGCGTGTGCGTGTGCAGTGAGAGCGTGTGCAGTGCGTGTGCAGTGAGAGCGTGTGCGTGTGCAGTGAGAGTGTGTGCGTGTGCGTGTGCAGTGAGAGCGTGTGCGTGTGCAGTGAGAGTGTGTGCAGTGTGTGTGCGTGTGCAGTGAGTGTGTGCGTGTGCGGTGAGAGTGTGTGCAGTGAGTGTGTGCGTGTGCAGTGAGTGTGTGCGTGTGCAGTGAGAGTGTGTGCGTGTGCAGTGAGAGCGTGTGCAGTGCGTGTGCGTGTGCAGTGAGAGCGTGTGCAGCGCGTGTGCGTGTGCAGTGAGAGTGTGTGTGTGTGTGCAGTGAGAGCATGTGCAGTGCGTGTGCAGTGAGAGCGTGTGCAGTGCGTGTGCGTGTGCAGTGAGAGCGTGTGCAGTGCGTGTGCGTGTGCAGTGAGAGCGTGTGCAGTGCGTGTGCGTGTGTGTGCAGTGAGTGTGTGCGTGTGCGTGTGCAGTGAGAGTGTGTGCGTGTGCAGTGAGAGTGTGTGCGTGTGCGTGTGCGTGTGCGTGTGCAGTGAGAGTGTGTGCGTGTGCAGTGAGAGCGTGTGCGTGTGCGTGTGCAGTGAGAGCGTGTGCGTGAGAGCGTGTGCAGTGAGAGCGTGTGCAGTGAGCGTGTGCGTGAGAGCGTGTGCAGTGAGAGCGTGTGTGTGAGAGCGTGTGCAGTGAGAGCGTGTGCAGTGAGAGCGTGTGCAGTGTGCTGGGAGCGTGTGCAGTGAGTGCTGGGAGTGTGTGCAGTGAGTGCTGGGAGTGTGTGCAGTGTGCAGTGTGCAGTGTGCAGTGTTGAGTGAGTGTGTGCAGTGTGCAGTGTGCAGTGTGCAGTGTGCAGAAAAAATGTAAATTTTATTTTTTAAAAACGGGAGCCACGTGAAAACCGCGTTATAAGCGGATTCGCGTTATATAGGGGCGTGCTATAACAGGGTTCAACTGTATCAGTCAAAATGAATGTCCTCCTGAAACTGCTTTACTGTTTCCAGACATTACCGGCCGCTATTCCGATAAAATATTTAAGGGATTTACAGAATAAAATCATGCAGTTTATGTGTGGTAACAAAAGACCAAGAGTACCGAGATCAGTTATGCTCGCACACAGAGAAAGAGGGGGTCTGGCAGTCCCTGATATCAGGAAATATTATTTAGCTTCTCATTTGAAACAGATAGTTTTTTGGCACTCAAGAAAATCAATACAGGTGGGTAGATTTAGAAAATATATTTAATAGCTCTGCAGCACTCCCGGCCCTTACGTGGAATAATAGGACAATAAAGAGCTCCAAACCGGATCTCTTTGATTCAGCAGTAATAACATTTTCTTTTAAAATTTGATATAAGGTCAAAAGCTATAATCAACTATCCTCAGCTCCTTCGAGATGTGCCCCTTACTTCGATCCGGGTTGGTTTTCTGGTATTTTTGATTAATGGAAGGTCAAAACTGTTAAGAGATGTGGGGGATATGCTTCTAAATGGAAAAGTATTAAATGGTCACGATTTTTGCCAGTGATACTTTCACGGGTGCTGGAGGTCTTCAGATTTTTACAGGTTTCCCACTATCTTAGGCAGTTGTCCCCGGGTGGGTCTTTCCCAGAATGTTCTGTATTTGAAGAACTATGTAGAATAAGAAGTTAGCAGTGGGGTCTTATCTCAACACAATACCAAGTTCTAATTTCTCTGGAATTTAAGGCCCCCTGCACACACAGTTATATGGATCAATGGGCCCATGACTTTCAGGTAGAGATTCCTTGTGAAGATTGGCAAGCTATCTGGGTCAATGCAATGAATACATCATTATGCACAATCCCTAAAGAGAATATTTATAAATCTTTGTTGGAGGGGCTGTGGTGGTGTCGGGATATGGCCCATATCTGGTGTGTTTGCCCCAAAATACAGAGATTCTGGGGAATAATGCTAAATTTGGTGCGGGAAACTTTTGGGATAAGAATCCCCCTAGACCCGATGATGATGGTTCTTGGTAAGCCGCTAAGATAATTTAAACAAAAATAAATCTAAATTGTTACATATCCTGACAATCTCAGGTGCCTGGAAAAAGATCCAGCTCCCCTCTAGGAAAGAGATCAAGAGTGAATGAGGTGCAATCTATGGAAAGACTAACAGCTTATGTGAGACATAACCCAAGAAAATTACAAAAAGTTTAGAAGCCCTGGCACACGAGGGGCAATAGGTGAATTTTTGAGTCACTGCAGACTGTGTATTGTATTCTCTCTTTGACAGTTGGTACTTCTGGGTAATTGGTGGTTATGTATGACGCCGTTGTTTTGTATTTTTGGATCCCGGTGTTAAATTGATGATACCCTCCTCTCCCCCCTTTCTGTATCCCTTTCCCTATGTTTTTCAAAAATGTAAATAAATGTTACAAAAAAAAGAATTTGGTTTTGTCCGTCTCCCCATGAAGTTTGTCTCGAAAATGCTCCCTGGACGGTACGACTTTTGCTCTTCTTTCTTGAGGCAAAAATAGTGCTTTTACCTCTTGATGCTTTGGATAATAGAATCCTAGATTTTTCCCAAAAAGGAATTCTCCTTCAAAAAAGGTAAATTATATAAACGGTTCTTAAGATACCGAATCCGCCATCTTGCGGTTACAAAACATGCGATTAAGCTGGCTGTTAATTTCACAGCATCTAGTGAAGCTTCAGGGATGTAGTTTGATGCTCGTTTGCTCTGAAAAAGTTTTTAGAATTCAACATCGCTCAACTCCTTTCTCTAATGCTTCCTCAATATTAGAAATCCATATGCACATAGCTTTTGATCCCAATGTGGTTGATATTGCAGGTTTGCACGCTGTACCTACCGCCACTTTCCATCTTTCAATTGATCGCGCACATTAATGCTGCTGCGTCATCAGCTGGTTTTCTTATAACTAGATATTGCTGCCTCCATTTTTGGAGTTACTTCTAAGAAATTTAACAAAAGGAGGTGAAATTCTGGGAAATCACCATTTTATTTTTTTGAGGCTGAACCCATTCTGCATGTACTGTATCCTTGATGACTTGATGGAACGAACAACACCTAATCTTTTTAGGTTCCACCAAATAAGTTATCTGCTCTCTGGCTTACCTTCCAATTCCAATGTTTCCCTCATTGCTTTTATTAGAGGTTCCACCAGTTCTAGATTGAATTGTGATTCTTCTGTCTGACTACCTTGCTCTGAGGAATCACCGTATTCTGCTTCTGAGAAATGCGGATATTGTACCTCTGTTAAGTCTGATGAGGACGCTCTCACTTTATCCAAACTGGTTTGAGATCTTGAGTGTTGGTTTAGTCGCTTGTGTTCCTGACAACACTAAGTTACTGTATCTTTCACCCATGACAAAACTATTAATTTTGATCCCCTGCTGTTGCTGCTCCTTTTAAGACAATCTCCAGTTTCTTAACATCTAATGCAAGTTTAAATCACATGCTGCACCCAATTTATTTATTAAAAAACCAGGAGAGCAATGAAAAAATATCAATGTCTCATCTAATTTTCTAAAACACAACACTATTGAAACAGCAGACATTTAGTTTCTGGGAAGAATGTCTCCTTTACAGTAGTTTTCGGATTCACTTTAAATGGGAACTTGCTTAAAGTTGCAGGCTGCTGCATTATACAGCAGGTACAGTCAAGCTAAGGAAGTAGAAAGTATATAAATATACTTTATTTTGGCCTCCTCCGCTTGCAAAATGGAACGTTTGGCTGTGAACAAAATGCCGCCAGGACACACCACCACAGGACAGCTTGCCGCTGGACATTTCGCCATGAACTTGGTCTGAGTGCATGTTTAAATGCTTTGTGCGGGACCGCTACACTGCCTAGCTCTGACACCATCTTTAAATGTCCCACGCAGGACATTTAAACGAGCACTTATCAGACCAGGCTTGCGGGAGAGGACAGGTGGGGAAAACAGCGGACATGGCTGCAAAATATCCAGCGGCAACGTATTCCAGCCACGGTAAATGTCAGAGACCGCTTCGCTTGAGCTGTTGCTAGCTCTGTTGTATGAAACGGGAAGCAGGCTACAAGACAGACTTTTTTCATTTCCGTGGAATGAATGTGACAAATGGTGAATACCCTTCAGATGTGAAGACCTTCCAATAAAACCAGCAACTTTAGATATGATCAGAAATTGGCAAAGTTGTATAGGGATGTGCATGATGCTTCGAAGAGCCTTCCCAGGCACCGAGATGATATGAAATACACACAGAAAATAAAGAAATTGCAAATATGAACATCAAAAAATATTTTTTTTTATTTGATGTGGCACCATACTGGCATTAGTGAAATCCCAATGTTTTTTCTTAATAAAAAAATGTGTCCCCCGATTTGAGAAACCGTCCATGTCCTCCTGTTATACCTCCCTAAAAGATCTTCTCGTTACACCCCTTCTGCTGCCAGACCTGCAATACATTAATCTGCAAAGCTTTACACAACTCTTTGGCAACATAGGGGTCGAAGAATGGAGCCCCTTAAAAAAAAAATAAGTCCACAGCGCTTTCTAGTCTGTTACCCAGAAAACCGTGTTAATAAATGTATAGCAGGGTAACCAACACAAGGGTCATGGTGACAGTCATGTTGGGAAGTCGGTACCACATGTGGTAAAGAAGATATGGGGGCCTGAAGTTCTGACACCTAATATCGACACCGAATCCAGGACATCCACTTGTACTATGTAGGGAGGTGGGAGAGAATTTGACTCCTCCTTTAATGAACACAGACTGCTGCACTAACCCTACACATTGCAGATGCCTTGGTCATGTGACTGGGGATAAACAATGGAAGCTCTAAACATTTACTATAAATTAAGAATGAAGGTAACGCACATACATCTTATGTGCACACAAATCAGATAACATGGAGCTCTAACCAGAAATGGCGTCCTATCATGTTGCAAACCATTATCTACGTGAACCTTGTTGGACATCATTTCGTTCCTGTACGTCAGACACAGGGAACCATTACACTTTGGTGTACAATTAAAGTCCATTGCAAATATGCAGGCCCTTTATTGCTAGAAAAAGAATTGCTATTTAAAAAAATAAATAATAAAATTAAAAAAAAACTTTCAGCACCAGAGGGGCGTGTTGCTGACAGGAAAAAAAAAAAAAGTCAAATTCTACAGTCTATCCAAATGTTCTGCTTTTTCCCAGACCCATTAGTGCACAGCTGCTTTCACAGGCACAATGGGTTTCACCTGGTTTGCTGCTTTAACCCATGAGCTGACAGACAGGTCTATATTGCATTGCACTGAAGTCCTGGGGTCTCCAAACTCCGTCCTCAAGGGCCGCCAACAGGCCGGCTGTTCTGGATATCCTTGTTTTAGCACAGGTGGCTCAAGACTGAGCCACGGATTGAGCCACCTGTGCCGAAACAGGGATATCCACAACAGCCGGCCTGTTGGCGGCTCTTGAGGACGGAGTTTGGAGTTTTTGCACTAAACTAAAAACACTGAAAGAAATCATGAATGCCCTTTTTCACCTTTGCCTCTTGTAGAAAAGTATATGTTTTTATATTCACAGACATGTTTTCTGCAGTCATTCTAGCAAAACCACTTGGAAACATATTGGCGTTAAAATTTTACACGCAAACCCTGCAACATCACTCAACCAATTTATAAAAAGGTTAAGGCACGGGACAATCGGTTTTAAAATGAGTCAAAACTGAAAAACCACCATTACGACTGAACATACAAAACATCCCACTTTCAGTAGGAACCCACCCCACTTAAATGGCCTTTATTCTTCCTTGTTAATAGATTTACACTTCATTTTCAAATATGCCAGGAGTTGGATTGTGCTTTCGAGAAAGTCAGGCGTGTGAGAGGACGATCGAGTGATCAAACACTACTTAAAATATGAAATAAACTTTTCACACGTGTTGAAATGCCTGGGTGCTTTTACTCAGGATATATTGCCAAGTGGAACTAGGAATCCCTATTCAATATTCCATGAAAGAGTCTTCCCCTTGCTTGGGAAGATTCAGGCTCCATTCCTTTGAATGGGGATAAACCCCATTTGTGCCAGTGGGACCCAACATGCATTGCAAGGCAATAGGTTTCTGGTCCCTTAGCAGCAAACAGGTTACATCTTCCCAAATGAGGGGCAAACTGCTTCACATCCTACTTAACAGGGGCTTGTGTGTCTTGTAAGGGATGTGATCTTAATAATATGCTAAAGAATTAAGTCCTCCCTTTCCTTCAAATGCTAGCAGATCATTTCCACTTAAAATGTTTATCCAGTGAACACAATCTCTGCTCTGCAGAGTAAGAATGTAAAATAAATAATATATATTTAAAAAAAAAACCCAGATGAATAAACCCCTTAGTCCCAGAGGTGCCCTTTTAAAGCACACACCAAACACTATATGCAGGTACCTCCCCCTGGGGCTATTGTGGGATATTTAGCCTGCACGTCGTTGAAATAATGTACTCCGGGAGCCAAGTGACCATTGCGACTTACTTCGGAGCACTAAAGATGGATTTAAAAACAGTCTCTACGATAAAGTGGCTAAAACAAAATCTAAGCTACGCTATAAACAATGCAATAAATAAAGAGGCGTTTTCAGGGGAACATAGAAGGGGATTATTGCCAGTTTTAGCATCCGTCACTCATGTGTCTCTAGTGCGATGCCCACGTGAGCGTGGCGGATGGTGCGGCCGTGCAGCTTGTAACCATCCTGCGTTACAGTCGCCACATTGCCAGGCTGAGTGTCTTCAGCAGGCAAATGGCAGACTATTTCGTGGTCATAGGGGTCGTACGCGCCCCCTAGCGGTGCCATCTTCTGCAGTCCATGCTTAATGAAGACGCTATGCAGCTTCCCGTCTAGCTGGGATAGGACATCGGACATATCCTTCATCCCGTCCTGCGCCGCTGCCTGCGCCGCCGCCTGCTCCAAGATGTCTGCCACCTCAACCAGGTCCCGGCAGAAGCTCTGGATGCCTGCGGGAGAAGCACGCGAGTCAGCAACAGGCGTTTAATATATACAATAGACCCTGTAATGTGGCACATTTAATAAAGAAAAAAATATAATGTGGAAAGCAGGGGAATACAGTAGAAATACTCTCTAACAAGGCAGAAAAAATATTGTATATTAGATTATATAGCAATTTAGTGTATAAAAAGACAGTGAATAGTAGACTCAAAAATGTGATACACATACATACGTTTTTTTTTTTTTAATCATATTACCAATCTATTCAGCGGAAACACATTCCAAGAGCTTCACTCCTGAACTGGTCCTGACAGGAGGTCAGAGAGAGGGTGTGCGCGCGTGTGTGTAAGCACGTAAGTGGGAGAGTGCGCGCGCGTAAGTGGGAGTATGTGCACACGTGCAAGGGGGAGAGAGAGCATAGGGGGGGGGGGGGAGAGAGAGAGCATAGGGGGGGAGAGAGGCAGGGGGCGAGGGTTGGGGTTCCCCAGAATTTCAAAAATCAAATTCTGGGATTCCCTTAAAAAAAAAAAAAGTTGCAAACAACTGACTTAGGGGTTTATTACATATCCACTAAAGTCTAACTGAGCATTCCTGCGTATAGTATGGCGTGTAAGTTTGTGAACCCCAATGATAATTATGGAAAATGTCATTTTTCCATGATAACCTTCTTGAATCAAAACCAGTCTTTTCTTAAATATCAATACGGTTTATAGTAACCAATTCCATGTCTTTTGCAAACAAACGATGTATGAATTAGACAAATTAAGTAATTAAGAATCAGGGTATGTGCAAAAATGAAACCCTGGTTTTATCAGCTAAATTAAAGGGGATAACTAAAATCAGGTGTTTGAATAACTAGGTAGATCTTCAGGTGAGATCTTCAGGTGAGAGTTTGGGAGTCCCCATCCTATATGAAGATCATAAACTTTGCGAGTTTGGTCTTCACCGTGTGTGGAAACACCTCATGTCATGATCAAAATAAATCTCTGCGTACCTCAGAAAAGCAGCTATTGATGCTCATCAGTCTAGAAAGGGTCACAAACCCATTTAAGGATTTGGGGCTCTACCAATCCACTGTCAGACAGATAGTATACAAATGGAGAAAGTTCAAGACCACGGGAGCGGTCATCCTACCAAAATCTTTCCAAGATCAAACTGGCAAATCATCCAGGAAGTCACAAAGAACCCTCACTGTAACATCCAAGGATCTTCAGGCCACTCTCGTCTGGCTAATGTGAGTGTTCATGACTTGACTATCAGAAAAAGACTGGACAAGAATGGTGTTCATGGAGGGATAGCCAGGAGGAAACCACTGCTCTCTAAAAAGAAAGTAACTGCCTGTCTGAAATTTGCCAAAGAGCACATAGATGATCCACAAGACTTCTGAAACAATATTTTCTGAACAGATGAGTCAATGGTAGAACTTTTTGGCCTTAATGAGAAACGTTCTGTTTGGCAAAAAGCAAACACTGTGTTCAAACAGACGAACCGAATCCCAACCGTCAAGCATGGTGGTGAACGTGTGATGGTGTGGGGCTGCTTTGCTGCCTCAGGTCCTGGACGGCTTGCCATCATTCACACAACCATGAATTCTGCATTGTACCAGAAGATTCTAGAGGAGAATGTCAGGCCATCCGTTCGTGAGCTGAAACTGAAGCAAAAGTGGGTCATGCCGCAAGAGAATGATCCTAAACATACAAGCAGATCTACAAAAGAATGTCTGAAGAAGAAATTTAGCATTTTAGCATGGCCTAGTTAAAGTTCGGACCTAAACCCCATCGGAACGTTGTGGCAGGACCTTGCGTGAGCTGTACATACAAGGAGGCAGTTCTGTAAGGAGGAATGGGCCAAAATTCCTCAAAACCGATGTGAGGGACCCATTACAAGAATCGCTTAGTTGAAGTCATTGCTGCTTAAGGGGGTCCCCCCAGGTACTGAATCTAAAGATTCAAATACTTTTTTACACATGGATATTGAAGGTTGAAGGATTTGTGGATAAATAAATGTTTTAAAAATATCATGCTTTTATGTCACCTGTTTGATCAAGTTATCTTAATCAAATTCCTAATAGATCTAATAACATTTTAGGACACACACACACACACACACACACACACACACACACACACACACACACACACACACGATTCAGAACGTTTATGTAATACACCTTAATATTCATATGGTGGAGATTTTAAATGTTGGGATTAGGCCAACACGTCAGTAATTACTTCATTTTACCTTTAGCGGGTTGGAAGACGAGGACACAAGTATACAGTATCCTTATAAAGTGAAACATGTTTACTTGCAGGAAACATGACATGAAGCCCAACTTGATTTGCTAAAAGAAACAAGGTAAGTATTTCCTGGTTTGAGCTTTCATACACTGATACGCTGTGCCGGACTTGTAACCAATCGATCAGCTAACAAGGCTACATTTCCCAGCGCATAAAACATTGCTCAAAGTCCCAGTGAGGATGGCTCAGTTGCTCACCAAACAGCTTTGCGTCTTCCACAAACTTTTGAGTTCTCTTCCTGACGTTTTCAGAGTCGGCAAGGGCTCTCCTATAGCGCTCCTAGTGAAAGCAGAGGGAGAGAGATTGAACCGAAGAACATTTAGGACCCACACCACTCAAAACATTTAACCCTGTTACTACCAGAGGGGACAGAAATAGGCCTTTTAGGCAGTGGAGGGGTTAAATGAAGCCAGGGAGGAGAAGGACCATGTCACAACACCCAAATCCTTCACTTCACTGTGTGCTTTGTAAATCGTGTGTTACACCTTTAAAAAACCCCACTGCTTCCAGCAGTGCATACAGCACAGGCAGTGTAAATAACGCTGATCATCACACAAATCTGACTCAAGAAGTCCCTGCACCAAGGTCCCAATAACCTTTATGCCAATCTTTACTTTTTCTACCAGCAACCAACAGTTGGACTAAAAATGAGTTGCAAGCCCCTCTAGCCGCAAAATTGTTACATTAAAATAAATCCTCAGCCTCCATAAAGGCCCCTCTGTTACAGAAAGAGCATATGTGCATTACATGCTGATGGAGTTTATGGTCACGCCATGGACACAAATCCTTTCTTCTAGCATTATATCGCTTACAAAACACAGCTTCACGGCTATTCAAATGGACACAAACAGTTTTCCTTTTTTGGCGCTAATCCAGGGTGAGCGGAGGGTTACAATCACGGCATGTGGCAGGCAAGCGATTGTGCTAAAGCAACAGTCCCCCATGTGTTCAATGTACTGTATTTATTATATTTTTATCTCACCAAGTGAACAGCCCCAAGAGGCACAACCGTCAGCAAAATCATGCATCCATTGACTGAAGGCAATACCAGTATGACTCAAGGCAACTCAGCCTTCGTAACCAAAGGCTTCACCATGACTGCTGCATTAGGGGATACAACCCAAGATAAAGTGTGAATATGTATGTGTGTGTTGGCTCTGGAACCCCCTGGGCTTGACCCAAAGAGGATTCTGGGTAGGGAGAGTGTTTTGTTTGAAGATTAGGACAGTGTAAACCAGTAAGGGATGGGTTAATGTTCCAAGGATCAGGATGGGGGGGGGGGAGCAATTACCCCAAATACCAGCACACATCTGTACAAACAGGACTCATCCCACACACAAGCCCAGGAAAATGAGTAACATTATGCTTAAGAAGAAAAGTTACAGAAGCTACAGGAGATAAGAAGACCGAAAGCATGAGCAGAGGACATTAGTGTGTGAGAATGTTGAAACAATTATGTGGTGCAAACGCTTCTGCAAAAAGTATAAGTATTATGCCCTGAATACCATTTATTTTTTCTAGACCAGGGTGCCTTTCATCACACGAGGACATAGCTGTAATATTAATCTGAATTGCTTGCTCAGGCTTAAATAAAACAAATGCTCCTTAGCTCCTACTGCAATTTCACAAAGGCACTTAGCCTTCAGGTATGTTACCTTTGAGCTTATCAGTCGGGTTGTTTTCACATTAAATAAAACAAAACCTACTTGGAGAAACGTCCTCGTGTCAGACTCACTATGTATGTATGCATGCATGTGAACAAGCTTGTATGGAACTCACCGTTAAATCTCGCACTTCCTCCTCTAGTTTGAGAGCTTTCCTCTCCAGGGATCGGGTGGTGTAAGAGTGGCTCCGATCCTCAGCACCGTCATCTGTGGTGGTCTGATCCCCTGCACTCCTCTGCTGAGCCGCTGCACTGAAGGCGCACAAGGAGCACCTGAAACGAGGAAATCCCTCTGTGACACTAACCAACTAATGTTGGGAGCACTCCTTTCCCAAGAGATGAACCCCAGAATTTCACATATATAAAGCGGACGGCAGATGATATTTGTATTGATTTAGCTCCAGCCAGTGTACACGACTCTTAAAGAGATATTATACAATACATAATACACGGAAGAATAATACAATTAGGGATCACTGCGTGATACACAAATGTAAACATTGTACAGGAGAAACTGTATAGGGCTAGGTATTCTTAGGCCTAGGACATAGTAAAATCAGCGTCGCTGAGGCGGGCTGAGCCGCGCTGAACAGATGCACAAAGCCCCTGCATCTGTAATCAGCGCGGCTATAGTTTCTCCCTCCGCATGCGCGCTGATGCGTGCGGAGACTGAGAAACTTCCCTTAGACAGGCAGTTTTGAAATTTGCCGCTCGGGGAAGCGGAGGAGCGGTCACGTGATCGCTCCCATCCAATGGGAGCGGGGGACTAGCCCCGCCTCCCGCTCCTGGCACACCCCCGCCTCCGCCGCCTGAGCGCGCTCACTGCCTCGTCTGCAAGGACAGGGAAAAGCCCCATTTTGGAGCAGGCGAGGAAGAGCAGGAGCGCGGCTCAGCGCTGTTTGCTCCTCTATGTCCCAGGCCTTATATTGTATTCTTGTATCACTAAAGCCACGTCCATGCTTATCACGTGCGCGCGAACTGTGCAATTAAACACATTAGGTAAACGAGATTGTCTCTAGTGCACGTGTGAAAGCGAGAGCGATGCTTGAATACAAAAAAAAAAGTGTGTCTTTGTAGCGCGACAGCAGGGTCACGTGAGCGGTTCGCCCAATGAGAGCAAACCAGCTCCGTGGCGTCACGACCACGCCCCGACACCTCCCCGTCGCATCTACCTGCAGGACTCAAGATCTCTCCTGCTACAGGTGTGTGTGACGCCGTGAAAACACACGCACGCACTAACAGACTAACCATGGACACGGCCCAAGGGTGACGGGATTAACATTACGGGTCCCTATGGGAAAACAAGGTAAGATACAACTGTACATCACTTCTTAGGATTTCATTTAAACTACAATTACACTTTCAAACTGTCGCTTCAACGCACATTTTCTTTATTGCAGTTCAATAGAAAATGTCATAAGTATCCACTGCCACGAGAGACCAGGACTAATACCAGGGATCAATATTGCCAGACAGAACACGAGAGTTTATAAAATTAATTTGTTGGAAAAGCATATCCACAACTATACAAAACACACAAACATAACACATACCCAACTGGGGGCTACCCTGCATACCTAGTTGCAGGAACCTCCCTGCAGAGATTTCCTGTTCTCTCTTCTTGCCCAGTGCCTACAGGACTGGTTTTCAGGCCCGAGACCAGCACTGGAGTGGACATTGCAGTTTCTTCTTGTCAAAGCAACGCCTCTGTAAGGCTGGGGCCATGGTACTGCAGACCGTGCAGAGGCGTCTGCACGCTGAGCGAACAGACTGCCTTAAGGCAGTGTTCGCAGACAATGCGGCGTGCGGGCGCGGAAGCAAGCAGCGCGCTTTTCGTGACAAATTTATCAGCGCAACACAGGTCACGTCAGCGGTTCAACCAGCTCCGTGCCGTCACTGGAACTCCCCTAGACACGACCACAGATGGCACACGTACCATGGCCAAAAAAAGCGGGTGACTTCACGGCCGCACACGCCTCTGCACAGTCGAAGGCACTATGGACCTGGCCTAAATCTGCAGACTGTCTGCTAGGGGTCTCCCTCCCCACCTTTTTATACACTTAAAACATAATACAGGAAGTCCTCGTTTTACAACGAATGGCTTATCCAACGCTATGCAATACATACCTATGTTCATTTTTACAATGCCAAAACGGCTTATCCAACGCTATTACGACGCTTTGCAAAGTTGTGTATATAATATATATTATACTATATAATATATTATATTTTTATATTATATTATATATTATGTATATGATACAGTATATGCACTATATAATTTATGTGTGTGCTGCATATCTTATTGCCTGCGTAAAATATTTTGTGTATTTTAGCATTAAAAATGCCTTCAAGAACGGAACCTTTCATTTAACCAGTGTTCCTATGGGAAAACGTGTTTCGCTTTACAACGTTTCGCTATCCAACGCCATTTTGAGTAACGCATTGTGTCGGATAACCGAGGACTGCCTGTATTGCACCACTCAGGGCAAAGTGCTGCCTACATGCCCAGGCCCTGATTGGTGGGTAGAACGGCAACATAACATTTGCAACATAACAAGGATACAGGGAAAGGTCACAGACCACGTTGCAACAATTCTCCAGCAAACATTAACCCGATTCCTGAGGTGCTGGAACCATACAAAGAGATACATATATACATAACATCTAATACAATACCAATGTATTACTGACAGGTAGGGGTAATGGCAGACTAACCTTTATTAACAGCAGCCATATTTACCCCTACCGTCACACCCACTTCTACAGGAATGTAATTAACTTCATTACTGATGGAGCACTTCTGAAATGTGATCATATTGACATTTGTTTCTCATTAAAAAAAATAAAAAAAACTTGCCAATCACTGTGTCAAAACACTAGTGTCCACATATTGAATGACATTTTGACGACAGCTTGAACTCCAGCTTCGGTGCACCAAGGTAGTGAGGCAGAGAGGAGATGCAGAGGGAGGAGGACACTGAAACCCTATATGGTTAGTTTGCCTCTGCCACAGAGTAGGAAACATTGCAACTTTAATACAAGATTAAAAGCTGCAACTCTTCAAGAACCATTTCTGCATTAGCCCAACCAATTATCACAATAGTCCAAGTGCTGATCTCACCTCCCAACCTTCCTTGCATCAGTCAATGTACAAGTGCAATATAAACCTGCTGGGGAGCAGGGGGGAGGGGTAAGGGAAAGATAGTGCCCCTGTCCTGCTATGTTCTATATGGGGTTAAATAGTGAAATAGGTGCGGTGCTGAGATATGTACTAATCTACAAAAGAGGAAAGAACTCAGCTTAAAGAGCACTCATTTAAACCAGATGTAGGGTACATGAATTGAATGAAAACTAATTTTTAATGGTATCAAAAGTAAAATTTAAAAAAAAGTGTACACACAGGACAAACGACACAAACATGACCTAACAAATTGGAGTGTGTCCCCTGGAGAAAAGGAGGTAAGATATATTATTCCCCACTAGTTGTGAGAACGTTACTGTTGTAAAATTAGTTTTAATTCAATTCATATACCCTATATCTGGTACAAGTGCAATATGCATCAACAATATGGTAATTGTAACTATGCTCACTAATTCCAGCATTTGTATATCACTTATTTGTAGTGTGTCCACTTTATCACCCATCACGTGTGTCAATTGGGAGTTTGTCCAAACAGACTTCTTCTTAGTAGTCAGATTTCATATAGACAAATTACACCATATGTCTCCACTGACAGGCAGGTCACAAGGTCATGAACTCGTGAAATAATAACTTCCTATTTGGGATGTCATAATTTTAAGAAGTTCAAAAAGGTTAAACAGCAAAATGAGGAAGGGAGGCTTCTGTATTAGCCCAAGGACTTTTCTCTGCTAAACACAATAATTGCCCATTTCCTCCTATATAGGTCAGTGTTAGGAGTCACAAGTGCTATATAAAAGCACTGCAGAGTAGCACTGAAGGTGTGATACTGGGGAAAGTTCTGCTTAGGCGGGTTAGTGCATCTAATGAGAGCCTTTCCCATCATTTTAAATATACTGCTGCCCAAGGATTTTATTTCATATTTTATGCAAAGCTACAGTAGCCAAATTGATAATTAGCCAATAAAAAATATTAAGTCTTCCTTTGACCTGTATACAGTACGATTCCGATAGTCCGCTATCTTATACTTCGGAACTCGATAGTTCGGCATCTGACGGCTCACTCACTAGCCCGTCTGCAACCTCTCAAGGAAGAAAAACCATTTTATAAAAAACTAGCTGAGAGACCCGGCGTTGCCCGGGATGTAAATGCGTAATAGGTAGTATTATTTATAAATCGTGGAACAATAGGTGAGTATTTGTTGTAAAGGTTTGGGGGGGGAAAAAAAAAAAGGGGGAGCGGGGGGGGGGGGGGGAGAAAGGGGCGCGGGAGAAAGGGGAGCGGGGGGGGGGAGAAAGGGGAGCGGGGGGGGGGAGAAAGGGCAGCGGGCGGGGGGAGAAAGGGGAGCGGGCGGGGGGAGAAAGGGGAGCGGGCGGGGGGAGAAAGGGGAGCGGGCGGGGGGAGAAAGGGGAGCGGGCGGGGGGAGAAAGGGGAGCGGGCGGGGGGAGAAAGGGGAGCGGGCGGGGGGGAGAAAGGGGAGCAGGGGGGGAGAAAGGGGAGTGGGGGGGGGAAAGGGGAGCGGGGGGGGGGGGAAAGGGGAGCGGGGGGGGAAAGGGGAGCGGGGGGGGGAAAGGGGAGCGGGGGGGAAAGGGGAGCGGAGGGACGGGGAAAGGGGAGCGGAGGGACGGGGGAAAGGGGAGCGGGGGGACGGGGGAAAGGGGAGCGGGGGAAAGGGGAGCGGGGGACGGGGGGAAAGGGGAGTGGGTGGAGAGCAGTGGGCATATGTATTGTCATAATTTATGTATGGGCATTTCCCCCCCCCTCCTCCGTGCGTCCGTCCCCCTGCTGGTTCGGCTGGTGCCCCCCCCCCCCCCGGCGCCTGCTTGGTCCCCCGATGTGCCGTCCTGCTGAGTGAGGCGTGCAGGCGGTAGCAGGAAGCGCCCTGTGTGGGCCTGAGACTCGCGCTCCCCCCCCCCCCCCGGCGCCCGCTCGATGTGGCGTCCGGCTGAGCGGCGGTAGGAAGCGCCCTGTGTGGGCCTGAGGCTGAGGCGGCATGCGCAGTGGGCCTGAGGTGGGACGCGCAGTGGGCCTGAGGCTGAGGCGGGATGCGCAGTGGGCCTGAGGCTGAGGCGGGACGCGCAGTGGGCCTGAGGCTGAGGCGGGACGCGCAGTGGGCCTGAGGCTGAGGCGGGATGCGCAGTGGGCCTGAGGCGGGACGCGCAGTGGTCCTGAGGCTGAGGCGGGACGCGCAGTGGGCCTGAGGCTGAGGCGGGATGCGCAGTGGGCCTGAGGCTGAGGCGGGACGCACAGTGGGCCTGAGGCTGAGGCGGGACGCACAGTGACTTACCTGAGCGGGTGGTAGCGCCGGGGAGGTAAGGGAGCGGCTGGGATAGGAGGGCCGCGCTTCCCGTCCGGAGCCAGTGCAGGGCGGCACACGTGATGGGGGGGGGGGGGGGGCGGACAGAGGGTGTGTGTGTGTGTGTATAGAGCTGCTGTGTTGTGTGTGTGTGTGTGTGTGTATAGAGCTGCTGTGTTGTGTGTGTGTGTGTATATAGAGCTGCTGTGTTGTGTGTGTGTGTATAGAGCTGCTGTGTTGTGTGTGTGTGTGTGTGTGTGTGTGTATAGAGCTGCTGTGTTGTGTGTGTGTGTGTGTGTGTGTGTGTGTGTGTGTGTGTGTGTGGCCCGTCACTCCGCCTCAGGCCAATGAGAGGTGTGCGGGGGCGGGCGGCCCAAGGGACCAATGAGATTTCCCCTAGGGACACCGGACATCCAGGCAGGCAGGCAGGCATACAGTGCTTTCACTAATATAGTATAAGATATCTCCCCCCAAAATATTCTGAGAGCCACAACAAATGTATGAATATTACACCCCCACAAACACATACTGCACACACACACTAATACTGTATAAGCATTAACATACAACAAAATATATGGTAGAATAAAATGCATCTCACAATAATGCGTCCCTTTTAGATTTTTTCATTGTTTTTCTGTGCAAAACAGTGTCATTTACAAATACACAACACATACATACACTAACCCCCCCAAAAAACACCTACATGACCCCTCCCCAAATACACACACAATCACAGACACACACACAATCACAGACACACACAATCACAGACACACACACAATCACACACACACACACACTCACACACACTACCCCCAAATACGCACACACACTACCCACCATCCCCCAAATACACACAAAGGTATCACTTGTGAGCACATTCACATGTCTTATACATGTCTGCAACCCCGCCTTTCACAATGATCACCTAGCATACAGTGCTTCCACTGCAGCAAGGAATTCTGGGAAACTATATGCAAATGAACACACGTGTCGCCTTTTGCCTGAAACCCATTTTTACATGGAACCCTTTTAAGCAAATGATCAGCATGACACACACACACACACACACACACAATACTGCCCGTGGGGGGGAGGGACGGGGGCTGATTGGGCCACTTGTTGCCGCCGTGTCCGACTTCTCCCCAGCTGCTTGCCTTTCTCCTGTACGGTCTCACGCCTACGTGCAAGCATCTTTACTGGTATACACCAGTTTTTAACTGCACTAAGTCACACAAGCATATGCTTAGTTTATTAACCCCTCCAGGGTATATTTCACAGAATTCACAAACATTTGTATGCATTTAGCATAGGGTCCTGCTATTGAGACTTACCTTGACGTTGATTAGCAGGCTTGTCATTATTTCAACACAAGATGCACCCAAAAAAGTCTCCTTTGATTTACAGACTTAGGTTTCACTAGGCATATTTATTTCCCCATTTATTGTTAGCCCAATGGGAGAAGCGAGTGTTTTTTTTTCACATATGTATGGGCAATTTTTTCGCCAGCAGCATGCTCTCTACACGGAGAAGCGCAGTGATTAACTGTCCCACGCTGGGCTGTGATGCCAATTCGCACCAGAAATTGCGACACGCACTTCCGGCGCGCACCAGCATGAGAGCCCGGCGTGGGACAGTACACAAGAGAGGCAGGCAAGTAGCTGGGGAGACATCGGACCCGGCAACAACAAGAGGCCCGACCAGTGCCGGCTGGGCCCCCACAGCCACCGCCAGGATGGTGAGGGAGAGAGGCAGCAGCTGGGGGTCGGCAACCTGCAGAGAGCCGCAAGTAGCAGCAGAAAGAGCCGCATGTGGCTCGGGAGCCGCAGGTTGCCGACCCCTGCACTAGCCAGATGCGTTTTTGGAAATAGAGCGAGTCTTTTGCTGCTTTGAATTCTGGTTCGCAATGTTCAGCTCTGCCGAACGTAATCTCGCCGTGTTGCGTTTATCACATTGTAGCTTTATATTTTGGACCCATCTATCGGATATAATGGCTTCTATCGTGAGCAGAAGTAACAGAGGTGGTCGTGATGCAAAAAGAAAGCCTAAAACCAATGTAGAATATTGCTTGGTCTGCAGCTATAAAGTGTCTTGGGGTATTGCTAGGAGTGATACCCAATAGTCCAGAATATCTAACAATCTGGCACCACTCAGGCCGAGTCCCCGCTGGCGCTGAGTGCGCTCATGCTTGGAGAGCGCTGCAAGCATAAGCGCCGGGTGTCCTGTCATTTACGCGTGCGTGGGGGGCGGGGGAGGGGGCATTGAGCTCGCTGGAAAGTTAGATTTTTTTTTGTTTACATAAGCGCCGAGCGCCGGTGAGCATCCCCACCCACCGTGTGAGCGGGGACTTACATATATCTATATATGTAAGTAACCGCGGCAAGCGCCGCCCGCTCAGCGCTAGTGGGGACGCTGCCTCAAGAGTCAATGATGCCGGAGCATCGGAATTGTACTGTAGTTACAGTTTTAAAATGCATTACTAGCCGAACAATGACATTGTAACAGATTCTATAAAAGGACAAAACACTTAAATCTATATGCCCTATACTTTTTTCAGTTTCCATTATTCTGGTTTAGTAAAATATTATTTATTTTTTAACTGCACATAACGCATCTCTTATGAGAAATGGTGAAAGTAATACACAGGCTTGAGTTTAAACCGCAGATATTCTGCTTCTAGGTTGGCAATCAAATGAGAAGTCAGAACCATTTAAAGCTGCAGTTCAGTCAATATCCTGCATGTGTGTGTTTTTTAATAAATCAGTTCTGTAGTAAGAAAAAATACTTTTAGCATTTTCTGTTTTTAAAAAAACAACTTTGAAAAACCAATTTTCTTGTATTCTATTTTTACAGCCATTTGCTAAGGCACTGCCCCTTCATGTCCTGTCACAAGCCCTGGCACACCCCTTTGTCAGCCCTGCCCTCCCTCTAGCACATGTCAGTGCAGGAGTGCTCTTGAATATTCATGAGCTTCCACTGAGAGACAGAAGCAGAAGAAAAACAGATCCCTTCACTAATTATGTCACCAAATTTCGCCTATCAATACATGGAGAACGAATTGACTGGCAGCTATACAGTTCTTTAGGTAATTAGAGATTGCACACATTAAACTATTGAAGTAAAAAAATAAATTAAAAAAAAAAAAAAAAGACTGAACTGCAGCTTTAATCCGCTTAATACCAGAGAGGGCATTAATATTGTACATTTCCCCTCCACCCCCCACCCCCTGGCAAAGACAGGGTTAAAATATGAGCTTCCAAGTATAGATTACTGTAATTGCAAATAGTGGCACTTCAAGACAGAAACCAAATGTCAAACCCACCACAATCCCCCCCCCCTCCCCCAGGATGTTCCCAGCACACACCACCCCTTCTGCAATCCTTTCAAAACGATACTACAATTTCCGTTCCTGGTGATGCCCACACATTCTCAGGGTTCTTAGACACAAATCTCACCATACACTGAAGGTGCCTTTTTTATCTTGCAGAAGACATGGCATTCACTGGTGTTTAAACCAAACAGAAAATATCCCATTATAGGCACATAAAGGGAGGGACACACACACACACACACACACACACACACACACACACACACACACACACACACACACACACACACACACACACACACACACACACACACACACACACACACACACACACACACACACCCCTCCCCCTTTAATTATGTCCAACTGCCTCCTGGGTGATCAGTTTAGGCCACGGATATAGTAGGTGTGCATGTGCAACGGAGCGTGTCATCGCGCGGGCCTGCCCCAGAGGCGATCAGTGGCTTATGGGAGCGGGAGACGCGACAGGGAGGCGTGCCCGTGATGTAACGTGAGAGGTTCGTCCTCATTAGCTGAACCCTTCAAGTGACCCGGCCATCACGCGACAAAATCAAACTATTTTGTCTGCCCGGGAATGGCGCGCGTGGTCACGCTCTGTGGCCTTCCTCACTGAGGTACGGCCTTTTGTTCTATGGACACGGGAGAGTGTGCGAGAGTGTGCGAGAGTGTGCGAGGCACCCAAAGTTCTACTTGCATGCAGATTAGGTGCATTCGTCTGTGTGCCATTTCATTGGTTATTACCAAGTCCTGGTGTGGCCGGTGGTCCCCAAGGAAAAGGTTAATAACCACCGTACTACACTACACCTTCCCTATGCTTGCTTCTCCTGTTCTCTTTATTCCCCAACAAAACACGTAGATAGTAAGATCTTTGACACAGGAATACTTTGTAGAAACTGTATGGCAATGCGGTACCAAGAAAGTATACAAAATATGCAGTCAGGGATATATATAGAGTTAAACACAAAACAAGAAACAAAAGCCCTAAACTTTCAAGCTACATTTGGAAAGTTATGGACTTGGGTATCGACAAATAATCGCCTCCAGCATGTTATCGAATTCCGCGGTTATGACGGTTGTCAGGTAAGGTAAACATATCATGCCACACGTAATCAATATCCACCTCCCGCATCTTCATTATTACAAAATTAGTCCACATAATGATCCACCGCTCTTTGCATTACCGTTAGCAGGGTTAATTAACAAAGATACAGATCAATCATCCACCCCCCTCTGTCCTGTCAATGGATTGAGGAACCACTTACAAACCTAGCTGGTCTCAGGGGGGAGGTCACCAGATGCTGTTGGACCACCACAAAGCAATTAAAATGCAAGGACATTCCAAGGCCTGCTACACACAAGAATTGAATGCTGAGCGAGGGTCCTCACACAGCATTGTTTATCTCTGCAGCTCACCCTTCCTCCCCCCCCCCCCCGCCCGCCCCCGCCCGCCCCCGCCCCCATTAGAAAACCGAGAAAGTGAAGACCAGTGACTATTAAAAAGAACAAGGTTCAATTGTGTTAATACAGGCATGGCCTCCCCCTCGCCCCACCTCAGTTTAAGGCTACAGGCCCAGTGTTCAATGCAGCACGTGCTCCAAGCACGGGGGAGTGTTGGGAGGCGCGGTCATGATGGGGAGGGGGGGGGGGCATTGGTCTATACCAGCGGTGCATAAAGTGGGGGGTGCGACCCCCAGGGGGGGCGCAAGACTGACTGCGGGGGGCACGGGGTTTACAGAGGCCCTGCGCGCTTCCCGAAGGCACTTAAATTAAGTGCCGGGGGAGCTGCAGGGCCTCTAAACCTGACTTACCTTGGCTCCGGCAGCTTCTTAGACGCGTTGCCATGGCAATGCGGCATCAGAGGTCATGTGACATCATGTTGCTATGGCAACGTGACGTTATGCCGCCGGAGTCGGCGCAAGAGCCGAGGTAAGAGGTGCAAGGAGAGAGGGGAACCGCAGGCAGTGGGGCACAGGGAAAAAAAGTTTGCACCCCCCTGGTCTACACCATCTGCACTCCCAGTGACATTTAGGAAATGTAGTCCCTGCCCCGAAGAGCTTACAATCTAATTGGTAAGTAGGAAGAACATACAGAGAAAGTAGAAGGGTGTTCTGGTAAGTACATCTGCAAGGGCCGAGGTTTATGTATGAGGTGTATAGCATCAGCCACGGAGCTACTCATATGCTTCGTTAGGGAGGTGTGTGTTAAGATGGTTCTTAAAGGTCATGAATCAGAAAGGTCAAATGTATGGAATACTCCACCTCAAAATTTAATTAATTAAAGACCAGAGATTTTTCATTAGCCCCAAAACCAGTAGCAGGCAACAAAAATTAAGAAAAGGTCACAGGTGTCACTCACCCCAATAGGTCATGTGTCCTTTTACAAGGCAACAGCTAAAATGCCATGTCTACATTTTAAATGGAGCTATAAAAGAGTATAGCAGCACATCTGTACACAACATTGCACATCAAATAATATTTTAAAACAGGCTCAATGGAAGATGTTAATCTTTTAGGTACAACGTGTTGCTCACATTTGTCCAGATATAAAACTTTGTCGTTGTCCCATGTTGGTACCTAGTGTCCTCAAACGTACAATGAAGGTCAACAACGGTTCCTGCTCCTGCAGGATCTCCACTGATAGGAGTCATTAGCGCAGTCTAGAGAGGATATCAAAGGAAGGTAAATAAACTACTTCTCCATGAAAGAAGAGAAAGACAAGCGTGTGGGGGTTAAAACGTCAGCATAAAATCTGGATCTTCCTGAAAAATTGTATCTGCACATCTAACAATGCCCGTATCAATTCATTTGTCTCGTCCCCAAATGGCAAAACAAAAATAAAGTCTGGGGTTACGACCGAAGAAACATTTTCCCCTGAGGCCTCATTCAGGGTGCCAGAGGCAGGAGTTGGAGGGCGGGTTTTCGCGTGTGCGACCGAGTCTGCTGGGCGATGTGTGCACATCCTCCCCAGCAGACTTTTTCAAGAGTTGATGAGGCGAGGCTACAGACAGCAGCTTAGGGAGGCATGACGTCTGCTCTGTTAGGCCTCGTTCAGGGTGCCGGAGGCAGGAAATGGAGGGTGGGCGTTCGCGAGGGCGGGCGGCAGTCTGCTGGGCGATGTGTGTTCATCCTCCCTGCAGACTTTTTCAGGAGTTGAGGAGGGGGCGGGGCTACAGACCTGAGCTTAGGGATCCAAGTTGCAGTCTTGAAATCATTCTCAAGAATGATTTCATTGGCTGCCGAGGTCCCAGTGACACTGCTGCAGCTTCAAAAAACAACTTGGGTTGTTTATTGAAACTGTAGCCAGCGTCAACTCCGTACTTCGGAGACAGGCCAGCTGCTACCCTGACAACCAGTATTCAAATTGAATACTTTGTTTCGCACGGCAGCACGCCCTCCCTCCGAAGCCAGCACCCTGAACGAGGCCTAAGGCGTCGTTCAGGGTGCAGGCTTCGGAGGGAGGGCGTGCTGCCGTGCGAGCTGCCGTGGGACACAATGTATTCAAATTGAATACTGGTTGACAGGGTAGCAGCTGCCCTGTCTCCGAAGTACGGAGTTGACGCTGGCTACAGTTTCAATAAACCCAAGTCGTTTCTTGAAGCTGCAGCAGCGTCACTGGGACCTCGGCAGCCAATGAAATCATTCTTAAGAATGATTTCAAGACTGTAACTTGGATCCCTAAGTAGCCCCGCCCCCTCCCCGCAACTCCTGAAAAAGTCTGCAGGGAGGATGAACACACATCGCCCAGCAGACTGCCGCCCGCCCTCGCGAACGCCCGCCCTCCAACTCCTGCCTCCGGCACCCTGAACGACGCCTATGGCCCGGGCCATAGAAGGGTGAGGCGATCTGAGCCGCGCTGACGCTGAGGCTCGCCTGCTGAAATCTGGGCGATTTCATGCCCATACAGGCGAGCCAGCGTGCGCGATCGGAGCCGGGGGGAGGTGGTTGGACGCGGGGCAGTGACGTCGCTGGGCCAATCGCCCGCGACGCACTGACGACGTCACGGCGCCGTGACACTGCTGTGCTTGGAGGTTTTCAGCCGACAGCGTGCTGAAAAACAGCTTGGCGCTCGGCTGAAAACTCCAACTCGTCAGCACGCCTGCGGACGCTCGCGTGAACCCCCTCTCAAGGCATCCTCATTGAGGATGCAGGGGCTCAGCGCTGAGCGTCCGCACGGCTCAGCACGGCCTGTCCTTCTATGGACTCGGCCTACCAGAGCAGACGTCAGCCTTCAGACAGACTACAAAAAGTGAACTGTTTCACATGCAAGAGAAGTGTATAATGATACTCTGTAAAATGATCCCATGTAGCATTTTTCAAGGGGTGGAGGGGGAAGGTTTTCCCTTGACAATTAACTGCTGCTTTAACTAATTTAAAGCTGCAGTTCAGTCTATATCCTGCATGTGTGTTTTTTTTAATAAATCAGTTCTGTAGTAAGAAATAATACTTTTAGCATTTTCTGTTTTTAAAAAAACAACTTTGAAAGACCAATTTTCTTGTATTCTATTTTAACAAGCATTTGCTAAGGCACTGCCCCTTCATGTCCTGTCACAAACCCAGGCACACCCCTTTGTCAGCACTGCCCTCCCTCTCTCTAAACGTGCACTAGCATCTGGTCACATGATCTTCCTCATAGAGTACATTCAAGGAAGCTGGAGAAAAGGGATCAGCCATGCATAGCAGCTCGGATATGCGATTTCAAACTTATTACAGTGTTTATTCCATTCATTGCACGTGTATATAATGTAAAATTGTAATAATTCCATTTATAGCAAACGTGTATATGTGAATATTATTTAGATGTATATGTATGTTACTGAAATGTGGAGTGAGTGTGTAGGTAAATACACACAATACACTTCCACTGCATATATATATATATATATATATATATATATATATATATATATATATATATATATATATATATATATATATGTATATGTGAAGTTATGTGAGTAAAAATGTATATATATATTTACATGTATATATATATACACACACACTTCAAATACGGATAGTGATTCACGTAAATGATATATATATATTCACTTTCTGGGAGTATAAGAGTGACTGTCCTGTTGTTAATTTTTTTTGTATCCATCATTGAATGGTATGCACCCTCTCTTTACGTTTATTTTATACTAGCTGAGAGACCCGGCGTTGCCCGGGATGTAATATTCCCGCTCCTCTCTCTCTCCTCACCCCTCCCCCTCTCTCTGTTTGTCCCCCATTCACATCAATCCAGTTCCCCCCCTCCCTCCTTTACAGCTTCATGCAGTGTGTGTGCGTCCGTCATTGTGTGTGCGTCAGTCAGTCAGTGTGTGTGCGCGCGCGTCAGTGAGTCTGACGCACAAACACAAACACACACACAAACTGACTGACGCACACACACACACAGTCAGTGTGTGCGTGTGTGTGTGCCTCAGTCAGTCAGTGTGTGCGTGCGGCAGTCAGTCAGTCAGTGTGTGTGGGTGTGGGGGTGTGTGCGCGCGCGCGCGTCAGTAAGTGTGTGTGTGTCAGTCAGTGTGTGTGTGTGTCAGTCAGTGTGTGTCAGTCAGTGTGTGTGTGTGTGTGTGTGTGTGTGTGTGTGTGTGTGTGTGCGCGTCAGTCAGTGTGTGTGTGTGTCAGTGTGTGTGTGTGTGTGTGTGTGTGTGTGTGTGTGTGTGTGTGTGTGTGTGTGTGTGTGTGTGTGTGTGTGTGTGTCAGTGTATGTGTGTGTGTGTCAGTGTGTGTGTGTGTACCATTCATTGTGTGTGTGCGCGCGCGCGTCTGTGTGGGTGTGCGCGCGTGCGTCAGTCAGTGTGTGTGTGTGTGTCAGTCAGTGTTTGTGTGTGTGTGTCAGTGTGTGTGTGTGTGTGTCAGTGTGTGTGTTTGTTTGTGTCAGTGTGTGTGTGTGTGTCAGTGTGTGTGTGTGTGTGTGTGTGTGCAGCAGTCAGTGTGTGTGTGTGCAGCAGTCAGTGGGTGTGTGTGCAGCAGTCAGTGTGTGTGTGTGTGTGCGCGCGTCAGTCTGTGTATGTGTGCGTGTGGCTGTGAGGGGTTGTGTGCATGCGGCTGTGAGGGGTTGTGTGCGTGCGTCAGTATGTATGTGTGTGTGTCAGTCAGTGCGTCAATCAGTCAGTGTGTGTGTGTGTGCGTGCGTTAGTCAGTCAGTGTGTGCGTGCGTCAGTGTGTGTGCGTGCGTCCGTCAGGGTGTGTGCGTGCGTCAGTCAGGGTGTGTGCGTGCGTCAGTCAGGGTGTGTGTGCGTGCGGCTGTCAGTGTGTGTACGTGCGGCTGTCAGGGTTTGTGTGCGTGCGCCAGTCAGGGTTTGTGTGCGTGCACCAGTCAGGGTGTGTGTGCGTGCGGCTGTCAGTGTGTGTACGTGCGGCTGTCAGGGTTTGTGTGCGTGCGCCAGTCAGGGTTTGTGTGCGTGCGCCAGTCAGGGTGTGTGTGCGTGCGGCTGTCAGTGTGTGTACGTGCGGCTGTCAGGGTTTGTGTGCGTGCGCCAGTCAGGGTTTGTGTGCGTGCGTCAGTCAGGGTGTGTGTGCGTGCATCACTCGGTGTGTGCGTGCGTCAGTCAGGGTGTGTGCGTGCGTCAGTCGGGGTGTGTGCGTGCGTCAGTCAGGGTGTGTGAGTGCGTCAGTCAGGGTGTGTGAGTGCGTCAGTCAGGGTGTGTGCGTGCGTCAGTCAAAGGGCAGGCGTGGGGGGGGGTGAAGGGCAGGGGTAGGGGGGGTGAAGGGCAGGGGTAGGGGTGGGTGAAGGGTAGGGGTGGGTGAAGGTCAGGGTTAGGGGGGGTGAAGAGCAGGGGTAGTAGGGGGGGTGAAGGGCAGGGGTAGAGGGGGGTGAAGGGCAGGGGTAGGGGGGGTGAAGGGCAGGGGTAGGGGGGAGAAGGGCAGGGGTAGGGGGGGTGAAGGACAGGGGTGGGGGGGGGTGAAAGTGAGGCACAAATTGTTGGCAGGAGTAAAATGTCCACACACACACACACACACACACACACAACGGGAGTGAGAGGTGGTGGAGAGTGGGACTGGCGCAGATCCGAGGCTGCTTTTTGAGTTGGCGGCCGGGGGGGTAAGGGAGCGGGCGGGGGGGGTAAGGGAGCGGGCGGGGGGGTAAGGGAGCGGGCGGGGGGGTAAGGGAGCGGGCGGGGGGGGAAGGGAGCGGCGAGGGGGTAAGGGAGCTTTGGCGACTGGGGTAGGAGGGCCGCGCTTACCCCCTTTGTGAGTGTTTGTATGATATAGATATATATGCACACGCACGCATATACATGCGCACGCGCACACGCACACATACATGCACACACGTATACATGCGCACACGCACACATACACACATACATGCGCTCACGCACACATACATGCGCACACGCACACAAACATGCGCACACGCACACATAAACATGCACACACGTACACATAAACATGCACACACGTATACATGCGCACATAAACATGCGCAAACGCACATATATACACACACAAACATGCACACACGTATACATGCGTACACGCACACATATACATGCGCACACGCACACAAACATGCACACGCACACAAACATGCGCACACGCACACATAAACATGCGCACACG